>NC_134492.1:42063063-42314915 GCF_040206685.1 Ascaphus truei | reverse complement strand
CAATTCCACCCATTTTCTCTACGTACAAAGATTGCAAGAGAATCTACAGAAGGCCTATGGCAAGCCGAGAGATCCACCGAAAAACTGAATGCCTGGAACAAAAGGCGCTATGATCACAAAGTAAAACATAGAGACATTAAACCTGGTGATGCAGTACTGCTCCACAACCTGGGAGTACCGGGAAAACATAAGTTGGCTGACCGTTGGCGGGAAGGGGTGTACGAAGTAATTTCTCAAATGCCTGGCCTTCCAGTCTACCGGATCAAAGACGCGGAGGGTCGGATAAAGACGTGGCATCGCAATCATCTGCTCCCTATTCCCCTATTAGAAGAAGGAGACTTAGAGTGGCCTACATCTCCCCTGAGTGGGGAACTGTCATCAGAACAAGAAAGTCTGGAAGATCCAAAGGAAGGAAACTCTCAAAGGGACCTTCCGGCCGCATGGGCATCTCCCGGAGGAGCTACGGGCAAAGAGCCCCTTGGCCCCATGACAGAGACACTGACTCCAGTGAGTCCGCCGATAGATCCCCAGAGCCCGTGCTTTTTGCCACAAAGAGACTTTACAGATATGCCCAGTCCCTCAAGGGCCGAGTTGGAAATACCCGATGAGAATTGCTATTCTCCCAAAGAGGTAGCGGAAGAGCCAATTCGCAGAAGCCAAAGAGCTGGCCAATCTCCCACGAGGTTGGCTTATAATCAGTTCGGGGCACCCCATTACGAGTCTCAGCAGTGGGCTCGCAGCAGGGTTCAATCAGTGGTTATCATGTTCAGGGAAATGTACAAGTTGATAGAGAACCCAATGTATTAGTGTTTTTCATTATATAACTGGTTGTGTTGTTATCATTGTCCAAGCGGGGTGGTTGGAATCCACAGGGGGGAGGATGTAGCCGTGACCCCAGATTCACCCCAATGAGCGGGAGGTTGCGCTTGCAAATAGTAGTTGTAAAAGCCCGCGAAGGAGGAGAGTGCATTTGGCGGGAGGAAGCATGTCCCTTGACCCAGCAGCCCTGCGGGGAGGGTCAGGTGAGAGAGTCTAGCCAATGGGCGGAGGAGGTGCCAGAGATATAGGCAGTGGTTGCGCGCACGTGGAGCCAGAGCTGATTGGAGAGGAGAGGAGATGGAGAGTCTGTGAGGGGAGGTTGAACCGCCCTGGCGTAGGCTAGGTGCCCCCAGGCCCAGCTAGCCCTGAGTCACCTTAGAGACAAGCTGAGCTAGGGATCGCCTTAGTAAGGTTCCTGCCCCCCCTAGTAACTGTAAGTGTTGACCGGGACTATTCTGTCGAGAGGGAGGTCTGGGCTCAGACACCCCCCCTTGGAGTTGCCGGAGTCCGGGTGGGAGCGCCCCGGACCCTAGAGAGAGAGAGAGAGAGAGGGATAGAGCGGTGTCGACGTACAGAGACCCTTTTTGAAGATCGTGGCAGTCCCGAGCACCGGAGTGCTCAGCAGGTATTTTAACAAGTGCACCAACTGTATCATTCATTCACCCGAGACATAGTGGCTGCGCAGTCACCCATACACACACATAGGGCCTGCTGTGAGCGGGAGGACTAATCCATAAGGATTGGACATGGGGTGGGCTCACCCAGTGGCGGGTGTTGGGATTATTGTTGGCGTCCGCCGTGGCGCAGGTTGTGGGGCGTCCGCCGTGGCGTTAGGAAATGTTGACGTCCGCCGTGGCGTGTTATATAATGTATACCCGTATACCGGAATGTTATGGCATGTAATGTACCATGAGTTTGACCTGCAAGTAAAAGAGATTGGTTTTAGAACTTGGCTGTGTAAGTGTAATTCTTGCATATACGTCCTGCGAAGACTCACTCCCCCTTTGGCGGGAGCTGTCGCAGGTGGAGGCGCTGCACCCGTTATAAATATTGCGCGCACCCCAGGCTCTCCGTGGCAGAGACTTAGGCCCTGTGAGCCAGCAGGTAATACAGCACATAGTAGCAGCTTGCTAGTGATAGGAAGCAGGGTTTCACGTTTATAACCACTGCCCTTTTTATGAGGCAACATTGCGGTTTTACTATTTCACTTATAACCACTTCTCTTCAAGAGAAACTTATTGGATTGCAAGTTAGATCTCTGTTTAATAAATCTATCCCTAGTTACACAACACCAAGGCATTTTGGCCCATATTTACTAAGCAGCGCTACACTTTAAGACACCTTCACAGGGTCAAAATGTGTCTCATGTCATAACACTGCTTTCTAAATGTGGCCCATAGTGTAATCCAATTCTTCTCCTCTACATGTTTTATTTGACAAGGTATTAACTCATTTAGATGTGATGTGATGAGTGCCAGCGCTTACAGTGCTCGTAGGTCCTATATAAGGGCTGTTCTATACTGCGTTGTTGGCTGAGGTTAGTCTATAACGGTGCCGCGCGCACGGCAGGGAGCGTGGAACCGGCCAACAGGGGGGAAGATGAGGAAAATAAAGAATTTGCGCCGCTACCGCTTCTGAAATGTGTGTGTGTGCGCGTGCGCGCGCGTGTGTGCGTGTGTGCGTGTGTGTGTGTGTGTGTGTGTGTGTGTGTGTGTCAAGTTGGATAAATAAAAATTATTTTTATTGTGCAACTTTTTTTTTGTTTGAAAAATATTATATAATACATTATTAACACACACACACACACACACACACACACACACACACACACACACACACACACACACACACACACACACACACACACACACACACACACACATACATATACACACACAAACACACAGACCACTTGCCTGTCGCTCACCGTATAGACATAAAAAGGTTTTGCGCACACGGCCGCACACTCTATAGAACAGCCCTAACACGTGATCTTTGCCTTTGTGTCCCGGCATACCCATTATAGACATGTGCGGAAGCTTTAAAAGCTTGTGTTATGGGTGCGACGTCACACATTCGTTTAAGTGAGGTAAACCTCTAAGGAAGCTTGTGGACATCGGTCACTCCAAAACCAATACCAATTCTAATTTCCCATCTGGAAAAGTGGGACAAAGACAGTGCAATAAAATTGCACCAGATTTAACAAAGGAACTGCCGACACCCCACAATGTAAATGTCAGGCAAGATTCCCCTTTCACTTCTGGCCTAGTCCTGATTGCTCTGAAAAAAGACACCATTTTTCTAGAGGCAATCCAAGCACTTTGTTTTTACTATTACTGTATTGTTTTTTGTTACACGGGTTTATAGCAGGGGGTCTCTGGAGCTGAACCCCATTAATGTTAGCTCCGTGGGCCCCCTGCTTCCAGAGATGCTTACGTACCTCCGAAGGGAGTGCCAGTACCGCTCTGCTTTTTTAACCTCTGCGTCATGTGGGCCATTAGGAAGCCACATCGGATGATGTCACAGCTTCCTATTGGCCCGCAGGATGCAGGAGCTTTGAAAATCAGCCATTATGTGATCCCAGAATGGATGACGCTGTGGCTACCGGCCCCTACTACGGAGATATATATCTCCAGAAGCAGGCGGTTCCCACAGCTGAAATTAATGGGGTTTAGCTCTGAAAATCCCCTGCTTCAATCCTGCATAGAAAAAAAAACAATTAATTAATGTAAACAAAAAAAAAAAAAAAACGCCCTTATATTGCATTTTTAAGTCAGTTATACATTGTAATAACATGTTTCACAAGACAGTATGATGCAAGAAGAAACTTACAGATATGTGAAACAGGCATCTATTTTTATGCTACTCTTCTAACGTATTCTCTGTTGGGGGTTACAGTAGAAGCATGCACAGTAATCTATTGCAGGCACTTTTGCACCCAACCCAATGTCACATACTCTGTAGTGGTGTGGGTTGGGTAATATGGACGGATAGCATCGGAAGACGGGTGAAATGAGGATAAGAGATGTGTGGTATGAACACAGAGGCCACTTTCCCATACCTCAATTCTCATGGGAACCCCTTATTATGAAGCATTTCAATAACCTACACAATATAATAAGGCATATTTAATAATTGGTACATAAGCATCTTACAGCGGTTGTTGGCGTCGTAATGTGTCTTATGACGTAGCACGTCTTCGAAAATATGGCCCTGGAGACAGACCACTGTTGCTAATGCACTTATTTACCATGTTAGCCATGCATAATAACTGTCTGATAATGTACTTAGTCTATCTTAATGAGGGTCATTTATCAAAGTCTCCCTGCTGCAAAACGGGTGCAAAAACACTGTAGCAGAGTTATCAAACAAGAAAATCCAATTGTTACAGTGGGAATGTTTTGATTAACACACCAGGTGCAGTATTTTTGTCCATGTTTTGCAGCCAAGAGACTTTGATGAACGACCATCCAATTTCCTCTCAATCTACCACTTGGATAGTGAGTTTGTATACTTGGATGTTAGACAGTAAATTAAAAAAAATGATAGCAGCTAATGTAAAGATAAGGGGAAATCTGTAACATTAACAGGAAAGAAAGCGAGATGGGAGGAAGCAGAGACACGGTGAGCATGGAGACAAGAAATGGGCAGTAACAAATGGGGAGGGAATACAGAATGGGACATAAGAACAGAAGACTGGGAAAGAAGTCAGGGAGAAGATAAGAAAGGAGGTAAAGAAGGGAAGAAGAAGGGGTTTGGGATTTATGGCAAAAAAAGATATGAGCCGAAAGAAAAGGGGGCTTAAGTAAGGACATAAGAAATGTTGGAAATCAAAAGCAGAACATGTTCCACCAAGAAGGTCTGGGGTGGGTGTTATTTATGGAAAAACTCTGGTGCTTGCCAAAATAATACTTGAAAGGTCTCATTCACAATGTACTTTGCATCAATGTGACCAAGAGGCCAACCGTGCTCTCACACTCATATTCCCACAGTCTCATATCAACGCCAAATAAATGGGCCCCTTCCCTTAAAGAGTAACAGTTTGTGAAAATGGGGAACTTGGAAATAGCGAGGTGCAAGAGGATATGCAAATAGTTTGAGATGACTTTTTAAGGAAACATGAATTGTAAGTGGCCGTGGGGAAAAATTAGGCCGTAACCGTGAGCATTTGGAAAAGTGGGCTAATTTGTGTTTTCTTGACCCAAAATAACCTCGATGACCCATGAAAAAACAAAAATGTTACCAAAATAATCACTATTCACTTGTAACATCTACTGTATCGGCCAAACCAAACAAGCCCAGTTTTGTCTCACTCGGTTATTGTATTCTATATTTTAGCTGTCACATGCGAGGCTTTGGAGATTTCCACTTCTGGCTGGATGACCTGTTCCCATATACACGGAGACTTCCAATCCCATTCCAGATGCAGCTTTACTTGTGTAAACTTATCTTCTTCAAATATTGTCCTCTCTATTCTTCTAGCTGTAGCGTGTGAGGTTCTGCAGAGCCCCTCTTATGGGCGGATGAACTGTGTCCATGCACTTGGAGACTTCCAATATAACTCCAGCTGCAGCTTCCATTGTAAAGAGGGCTTTATATTAAATGGCGCGAACACAGTATTGTGCAATGCTTTGGGAGAATGGACAGTCCCAGCCCCTACCTGTGCAGGTAACTAAACTCTATCCACATTGCTGGTCACACCATGTCACTACCATTTCCTAATGCCGTGCAAGCAATTTATTTTGCATTAGGCTACACATTTGCAATGTTACTTGGAATCCAAGCAACTGCTCCAAGGGAATGAGCATTATAGGTTATATGTCACTCTTAGACTATGATGCATCTATTATCTGTCATCTGATAAAATGTTCTCATTGGTGAACACTAGTACAATGATTTTACTCGTTTTATTTTAACTCTTAGGGGACTGTGTGAAAATAGATGAGAAGTAAGGAGTTACAAACGGTGCTCATTTGCATGTCATTACCCAGAATCCCTAGCTGCAGTGGAAACTGTTTGCTTAGCGATAATGGGGAAAGACAGGGTTGCAGACCTGTCTGAGACATGATAATGCCCCACAAGTGATATTTTTATTTACTAAAATAATTTTGAAATAAAACATTGCCATTTTGGCCATTTCAGTAAAAAGCAACATGGTCTTTCATCAGGTACATTACACAGTACTTGAGGTTCACAAATGACATATTGTATATCAGTCATGTTCAACCTTTTGTTCAATTCAAACCTGGGTGAGATACGCACACTATATTATTATTGATTCAGATTATGTATAAATATATACCAGCATGACTCCAGTAAATAACAATCAGATTGCTCCCTGATCAATACTCTGCCTATACTGTATCTAGCCTGTTCAGCATATATCTACATAATGTACATTTATTTATTAAAGTTGAGGGGTAACAACTATTTAATTTTTCTTCCTCACTCACTGCTTCCTGCTCATTTAAATTAGAATTGTGCAACTTATCTTCTTCAAATATTGTCTTCTTGCTCTATTCTTAGGGTTGCCAGATGTCCGGTTTTCACCCGGACAGGCTGGTAATTCTGTTGCATGTCCGGTATAAAGTCGGAGGTAATACCAGATACATATGTGTCCGGTATTACCACTTTTGCGGTGGCGGAGGTCGGCGCAAGGGCGGCACGAGGGCAGGCAGTGCAGAGAGTAGTACTGAGGCTGGGGGCGGGCTGGAGCACTCGTGTGTGTGTGGGTGCAGCCTGACCCTGATTGGAGGAGCGGAGAGCCAATCAGAGGACAGCGGGGGCGGAGCCCACACATGTCTGTGTCCTTCCTGGCAATAAGGTAAGGACACAGATTGGGGATTGGGGAGGGGGGGCAGGGTGAGATGGTGAGAGGATGGGGGGGCAGGGTGAGATGTGACAGGATGGGGGGGGGGGCAGGGTGAGATGCGACAGGATGGGGGGGCAGGGTAAGATGTGACAGGATGGGGGGGGCAGGGTGAGATGGTGACAGGATGGGGGGGCAGGGTGAGATGGTAACAGGATGGGGGGGCCAGGGTGAGATGGTGAGAGGATGGGGGGCCAGGGTGAGATGGTGACAGGATTGGGGGGTAGGGTGAGATGGTGACAGGATAGGGGGGCAAGGTGAGATAGTGACAGGGTGGGGGTAGGGTGAGATGGTGACAGGATGGGGGGGCCAGGGTGAGATGGTGACAGGATGGGGGGGGGGGCAGGGTGAGATGGTGATAGGATGGGGGGGCAGGGTGAGATGGTGAAAGGATGGTGGGGGCAAGGTGAGATGGTGACAGGATGGGGGGGGGGGTTCCAGGGTGAGATGGTGACAGGATGGGGGGGGGCAGAGACAGGATGGGGGGCAGGGTGAGATGGTGACAGGATGGGGGGGCGCAGTGTGAGATGTTGACAGGATGGGGGGGGCACAGGGTGAGATGGTGACAGGATGGGGAGCGCAAGGTGAGATGGTGACAGGATGGGGGGGGGAAGGGTGAGATGGTGACAGGAGGGGTGGCCAGGGTGAGATGGTAACAGGATAGAGGGGGGCAGGGTGAGATGGTGGCAGGATGGGGGTGGGCAGGGTGAGATGGTGACAGGATGGGGGGGGCAGGGTGAGATGGTGACAGGATGGGGGGGGCCAGGGTGAGATGATGGGGGGGCCACGGTGAGAGGATGGGGGGGGGGGGGCAGGGTGACATGGTGAAAGGATGGGAGGGCCAGGGTGAGATGATGTGGGGGGGGCAGGGTGAGAGGATGGGGGGCAAGGTGAGATGATGATGATGGGGGGGGGGGTGACAAGATGGTGATAGGGGCCAGACTGGGGAGATGAGATAATGATGATGGTGAATATGTTAAATGTATTGGGGAGGTGGGGTATATTTTAAATGTATTGGGGAGGTGGGGGTATATTTTAAATGTATTGGGGAGGTTGGGGTATATTTTAAATGTATTGGGGAGGTGGGGTATATTTTAAATGTATTGGGGAGGTGGGGGTATATTTTATATGTATTGGGGAGGTGGGGGTATATTTTATATGTATTGGGGAGGTGGGGGTATTTTTTTTAAATGTATTTGGGGGAGGTGAGGGTATTTTTAAATGTGTTTGAGGGGAGGTGGGGGTATTTTTTAAATGTATTTGGCGGGTGTGGGGGTATTTTTTATATGCATTTGTGGGGCGTGGAGGTATTTTTTATATGCATTTGTGGGGCGTGGGTGTCCAGTATTTTTTTATTGCCACCTGGCAACCCCATCTATTCTTCTAGCTGTAGTGTGTGAAGTTCTGCAGAGACCCTCTTACGGGCGTATGAACTGTGTCCATGCACTTGGAGACTTCCAATATAACTCCAGCTGCAGCTTCCATTGTGAAGAGGGCTTTATATTACAAGGATCAGAAACAGTGTTGTGCCGGGCATCCGGAGAATGGTCAGATCCAGCCCCTACCTGTGCAGGTAACTAAACATCAATTACTAGTTTCAATACGTTTATAACCACTTCCCTTTATATGAAGCAACACTGCAGTTTCACTATTTCACTTATAACCACTTCTCTTCAAGAGAAACTTGTTGGATTGCGAGTAAGATCTCCGTTTAATAAATCTATCCCTAGTTACTGTACATAACACCAAGGCATTTTGGCCCATATTTACAAAGCAGCGCTACACTTAAAGACACCTTCTTTACGGGGTCAAAATGTGTCTCATGTCATAACACTGCTTTCTAAATGTGGCCCATAGTGTAATCCAATTCTTCTCCTCTACATGTTTTATTTGACAAGGTATTAAGTCATTTAGATGTGATGAGTGCCAGCGCTTACAGTGCTCGTAGGTCCTATATAAGGGCTGTTCTATACTGCGTAGTTGGCTGAGGTCAGTCTATAACGGTGCCGCGCGCACGCCCGGCAGCGAGCGTGGAAACGGCCAACAGCGGGGAAGATGAGGAAAATAAATAATTTGCGCCGCCACCGCTTCTGAAATGTATGTATATATGTGTGTATACGTGTATATGTATTTGTGTGTGTGTGTGTATGTGTATGTGTGTGTATGGATGTATTTGTGTGCTTGTGTGTATGTGTCAAGTTGAATAAATAAAAAATATTTTTATTGCGCAACGGTTTTTTTTATTTGAAAAATATTATGTAATACATTATTAATACACACACACACACACACACACACACACACACACACACACACACACACACACACACACACACACACACACACACACACACACACACACACACAAACACACAAACCACTTGCCTGTCGCTCACCGTATACACAAAAAGCTTTTGCGCACACGGCCGCACACTCTATAGAACAGCCCTAACACGTGATCTTTGCCTTTGTGTCCCGGCATACCCATGATAGACATGTGCGGAAGCTTTAAAAGCTTGTGTTATGGGTGCGATGTCACACATTCCTTTAAGTGAGGTAAACCTCTAAGGAAGCTTGTGGACATCGGTCACTCCAAAACCAATACCAATTCTAATTTCCCATCTGGAAAAGTGGGAGAAAGACAGAGCAATAGAATTGCACCAGATTTAACAAAGGAACTGCCGACACCCCACAATGTAAATGTCAGGCAAGGTTCCCCTTTCACTTCTGGCCTAGTCCTGACTGCTCTGAGAAAAGGCACCATGTTTTAGTGGTAATCCAACACTTTATTTTAACTATTACAGCTCAATCCCCTTACAACGCTGTGCTTGGGGTCCGAAGAATCACATCACGTTATAAGCAGATCTTGTTATAAATAATGTACAATTGTATGCATTGTACAATAAAGTATTTAAGACACCAATAATCGTGTTGTAAAGTATACATACATACGAAAATTGGGAGCCACGCTTGCATCGCGTTATAAGCAGATTCGCGTTATAACAGGGTTGAGCTGTATTGCTTTTTGTTACACGGGTTTATAGCAGGGGGTCTCCGGAGCTGAACCCCATTAATGTTAGCTCCGCGGGACCCCTGCTTCCAGAGATGCTTACCTCCGAAGGGAGTGCCAGTACCGCTCTGCTTTTTTAAGCTCCGCGTCATGTGGGCCATTAGGAAGCCACATCGGACGATGTCACGCTCATATTCCCACAGTCTCATACCAACGCCAAATGAATGGGCCCCTTCCCTTAAAGAGTTACAGTTTGTGAAAATGGGGAACTTGGAAATAGCGAGGTGCAGGAGGATATGCAAATAGTTTGAGATTACGTTTTAAGGAAACATGAATTGTATGTGGCCGTGTGGAAAAATTAGGCTGTAACCGTGAGCATTTGGCAAAGTAGGCTAATTTGTGTATTCTTGACCCAAAATAACCTCGATGACCCATGAAAAAACAAAAAAGTTACCCAAATAATCACTATTCTCTTGTAACATCTACTGTATCGGCCAAACCAAACAAGCCCAGTTTTGTCTCACTCGGTTTTTGTATTCTATATCTTAGCTGTCACATGCGAGGCTTTGGAGATTTCCATTTCTGGCTGATGACCTGTTCCCATATACATGGAGACTTCCAATCCCATTCCAGATGCAGCTTTACTTGTGTAAACTTATCTTCTTCAAATATTGTCTTCTTGCTCTATTCTTCTAGCTGTAGTGTGTGAGGTTCTGCAGAGCCCCTCTTATGGGCGGATGAACTGTGTCCATGCACTTGGAGACTTCCAATATAACTCCAGCTGCAGCTTCCATTGTGAAGAGGGCTTTATATTAAATGGCATGAACACAGTATTGTGCAATGCTTTGGGAGAATGGACAGTCCCAGCCCCTACCTGTGCAGGTAACTAAACTCTACCCACATTGCTGGTCACACCATGTCACTACCATTTCCTAATGCCGTGCAAGCAATTTATTTTGCATTATGCTACACATTTGCAATGTTACCTGGAATTCAAGCAACTGCTCCAAGGGAATGAGCATTATAGGTTATATGACACTCTTAGACTATGATGCATCTATTATCTGTCATCTGATAAAATGTTCTCATTGGTGAACACTAGTACAATGATTTTACTCATTTTATTTTAACTCTTAGGGGACTGTGTGAAAATAGATGAGAAGTCAGGAGTTACAAACGGTGCTCATTTGCATGTCATTACCCAGAATCCCTAGCTGCAGTGGAAACTGTTTGCTTAGCGATAATGGGGAAAGACAGAGTTGCAGACCTGTCTGAGATATGAAAATGCACCACATGTGATAATTTTATTTACTAAAATAATTTTGAAATAAAACATTGCCATTTTGGCCATTTCAGTAAAAAACCAACATGGTCTTTCATCAGGTACATTACACAGTATTTGAGGTTCACAAATTACATATTGTATATCAGTCATGTTCAACCTTTTGTTCAATTCAAATCTGGGTGAGATACGCACAATATATTATTATTGATTCAGATTATGTATAAATATATACCAGCATGACTCCAGTAAACAGCAATCAGATTGATCCTTGATCAATACTCTGCCTATACTGTATCTAGCCTGTTCAGCAAATCTCTGCATAATGTACATTTACTCATTAAAGTTGAGGGGTAACAACTATTTTATTTTTCTTCCTCACTCACTGCTTCCTGCTCATTTAAATTAGAATTGTGCAACTTATCTTCAAATATTGTCTTCTTGCTCTATTCTTCTAGCTGTAGTGTGTGAGGTTCTGCAGAGACCCTCTTATGGGCGGATGAACTGTGTCCGTGCACTTGGAGACTTCCAATATAACTCCAGCTGCAGCTTCCATTGTGAAGAGGGCTTTATATTACAAGGATCAGAAACAGTGTTGTGCCAGGCATCAGGAGAATGGTCAGATCCAACTCCTACCTGTGCAGGTAACTAAACATCAATTACTAGTTTCAATACGTTTATAACCACTGCCCTTTTTATGAGGCAACATTGCAGTTTCACTATTTCTCTTATAACCACTTCTCTTCAAGAGAAACTTGTTGGATTGCAAGTTAGATCTCCGTTTAATAAATCTATCCCTAGTTACATAACACCAAGGCATTTTGGCCCATATTTACTAATTGCCTGAGGTTAGTCTATTACGGTGCCACACGCGCACGCACGGCAAGGACCATGGAACCGGCCGACAGGGGGGAAGCAGAGTAAAATAAAGTATTTGCGCCGCTACCGCTTCTGAAGTGTGTGTGTATGTGTGTGTGTGTGTGTGTGCGTGCGTGCGTGCGTGCGTGCGTGTGTCAAGTTGGATAAATAAAAATTATTTTTTTTGTTTGAAAAATATTATGTAATACATTATTAACTCATACACACACACACACACACACACACACACACACACACACACACACACACACCACTTGCCTGTCGCTCACCGTATAGACATAAAAAGCTTTTGCGCACACGGCCGCGCACGCTATAGAACAGCCCTAACACGTGATCTTTGCCTTTGTGTCCCGGCATACCCATGATAGACATGTGCGGAAGCTTTAAAAGCTTGTGTTATGGGTGCGATGTCACACATTCGTTTAAGTGAGGTAAACCTCTAAGGAAGCTTGTGGACATCGGTCACTCCAAAACCAATACCAGTTCTAATTTCCCATCTGGAAAAGTGGGACGAAGACAGTGCAATAAAATTGCACCAGATGTAACAAAGGAACTGCCGACACCCCACAATGTAAATGTCAGGCAAGATTCCCATTTCACGCCTGGCCTAGTCCTGATTGCTCTGAAAAAAGACACTATTTTTTTTGAGGCAATCCAAGCAGTTTATTTTAACTATTACAGCTCAACCCCCTTATAACACTGTGCTTGTGGTCCAAAGAAACACATCGCGTTGATGAACGACCCTCCAATTGCCTCTCAATCTACCACTTGGATTGTGAGTTTGTATACTTGGATTTTAGACAGTAAATTAAAAAAATGATAGCAGCTAATGTAAAGATAAGGGGAAATCAGTAACATTAACAGAAAAGGAAGCAAGATGGGAGGAAGCAGAGACACGGTGAGCATGGAGACAAGAAATGGGCAGTAACAAATGGGGAGGGAATACAGAATGGGACATAAGAACAGGAGACTGGGAAAGAAGTCAGGGAGAAGATAAGAAAGGAGGTAAAGAAGGGAAGAAGAAGGGGTTTGGGCTTTATGGCAAAAATAAACATGAGCCAAAAGAAATGGGGGATTAAGTAAGGACATAAGAAGGGTTGGAAATGAAAAGCAGAACATGTTCAACCAAGAAGGTCTGGGGTGGGTGTTATTTATGGAAAAACTCAGGTGCTTGCCGAAATAATAATTGAAAGGTCTCATTCACGATGTACTTTGCATCAATGTAACCAAGAGGCTAACCGTGCTCTCACACTCATATTCCCACAGTCTCATATCAACGCCAAATAAATGGGCCTCTTCCCTTAAGAGTTACAGTTTGTGAAAATGGGGATCTTGGAAATAGCGAGGTGCAGGAGGATATGCAAATAGTTTGAGATTACGTGTTAAGGAAACATGAATTGTAAGTGGCCGTGTGGAAAAATTAGGCCGTAACCGTGAACATTTGGCAAAGTAGGCTAATTTGTGTTTTCTTGACCCAAAACAACCTCGATGATTCATGAAAAAACAAAAATGTTACCTAAATAATCACTATTCTCTTGTAACATCTACTGTATAGGCCAAACCAAACAAGCCCATTTTTGTATCACTCGGTTATTGTATTCTATATTTTAGCTGTCACATGCGAGGCTTTGGAGATTTCCACTTCTGGCTGGGTGACCTGTTCCCATATACATGGAGACTTCCAATACAATTCCAAATGCAGCTTTACTTGTGTAAACTTGTCTTCTTCAAATAGTGTCTTCTTGCTCTATTCTTCTAGCTGTAGTGTGTGAGGTTCTGCAGAGCCCCTCTTATGGGCGGATGAACTGTGTCCATGCACTTGGAGACTTCCAATATAATTCCAGCTGCAGCTTCCATTGTGAGGAGGGCTTTATATTAAATGGCGCGAACACAGCATTGTGCAATGCTTTGGGAGAATGGACAGTCCCAGCCCCTAACTGTGCAGGTAACTAAACTCTACCCACATTGCTGGTCACACCATGTCACTACCATTTCCTATTTCCGTGCAAGCAATTTATTTTGCATTAGGCCACACATTTGCAATGTTACTTGGAATCCAAGCAACTGCTCCAAGGGAATGAGCATTATAGGTTATAGTACAGCGTTATTAGCGATAATGGGGAAATACAGAGTTGCAGACCTGTCTGAGACATGAAAATGCACCACATGTGATATTTTTATTTACTAAAATAATTTTGAAATAAAACATTGCCATTTTGGCCATTTTAGTAAAAAAGCAACATGGTCTTTCATCAGGTACATTACACAGTACATGAGGTTGACAAATGACATACTGCATATCAGTCATGTTCAACCTTTTTTAAAATTCAAACCTGAGTGATATACACACACTATATTATTATTGATTCAGATTATGTATAAATATATACCAGCATGACTCTAGTAAATAGCAATCAGATTGCTCCCTGATCAATACTCTGCCTATACTGTATGTAGCAAGAAAATAACCAGGGTTGGCGCTCAAGAGGAGAAAGTGCCACAAAAAAATAATCCAAATTAAAACAGTGAAATAGTGACACCCTCTGGTAACCAGGGCTCACTACAAGAAATTAACCCCAAAAATTGCAATACACATATAAAAATAAAAATAAAATGAATAAACAATGGATACCCACTCAACCTAGACAAGATGGGAAAGTCTTCGTTTCCCCTGGGACGTAGTGGGTAGAGGTGACAAGGGAGCGGGACACCATGCACATGTATAAGAGGAGAGATCACAAAAATAGTGCAATACAGTAAAGCACAAAAATAAAAATCCTATGAAATTCTGCAAAGGTTATACTCACAAGCGGACAGTGAGTAAAGGAATTTCACACATAAAGTGTACACGAACAGTAGTCCCACGTAGAGGGGCGTCTGGGGACCAGGATGGTATGGATAGGGTGCACTACAGCAGAGGACAACAACACACCATAGCGCGAACTGTGCAACAATTTAATGAATTAAAAACCACTTCACAAGTGCTCACTTACAAAGCACAGGCATACCCCGCATTAACGTACCCAATGAGACCGGAGCATGTATGTAAAGTGAAAATGTACTTAACGTGAAGCACTGCCTTTTTTCCCACTTATCGATGCATGTACTGTACTGCAATCATCATATACGTGCATAACTGAAGTAAATAACGCATTTGTAACAGGCTCTACAGTCTCCCCGCTTGCGCACAGCTTCGATACAGGTAGGGAGCCGGTATTGTTGTGCAGGACGTGCTGCCAGGCGCATGCGTGAGCCTCTGTTTGCCTATTGGGCGATATGAACTTACTTGCGAGTGTACTTAAAGTGAGTGTCCTTAAACCGGGGTATGCCTGTATAAGAAATTATCAGGCAATAAGGAATCAGAGGTACAGGCATATGATAATCTCACCGCCCCTCCTCTCCAGGAATCGCGATTAGGTTTGGAATGGAGACGCTCCGCCACAGGTGCTCCTAATTGCGGCCACAAGAAGCAACGAACAGCTCAGTGTCTCTCCTCCACGTGTCTTGGTATCTGCCTCGATTTGACGCATTTCGCTAGAGAACTAGCTTCGTCAGGAATCTAGCACCCTATCCTACACTTGCTCTTAAATAAAATCAGTTCGCTCTTCATTGGTGGTGTATAATGGTCTCTGGTGACGTGGAATTGATGCACTGCATCTGTGACCATAGTCACCCGGGATACATGATAAAAAGCCAATCCAAGATGGCCGCCGTCGGGACATAAACTTACAAACACCTTGTATAACTTTATCAGCCACATTGTCTTAGTGACACAGTATTGGAATACATGATACAAAGCCAATCCAAGATGGCCGCCGCCTGTATCTAACCTGTTCAGCAAAAATCTGCATAATGTACATTTACTCATTAAAGTTGAGGGGTAACAACTATTTTATTTTTCTTCCACACTCACTGTTTCCTGCTCATTTAAATTAGAATTGTGTAAACTTATCTTCTTCAAATATTGTCTTCTTGCTCTATGCTTCTAGCTGTAGTGTGTGAGGTTCTGCAGAGTCCCTCTTATGGGCGGATGAACTGTGTCCATGCACTTGGAGACTTCCAATATAACTCCAGCTGCAGATTCCATTGTGAAGAGGGCTTTATATTAAATGGCGCGAACACAGTATTGTGTAATGCTTTGGGAGAATGGACAGTCCCAGCCCCTACCTGTGCAGGTAACCAAACTCTATCCACATTGCTGGTCACACCATGTCACTACCATTTCCTAATGCCGTGCAAGCAATTTATTTTGCATTAGGCTACACATTTGCAATGTTTCTTGGAATCCAAGCAACTGCTCCAAGGGAATGAGCATTATAGGTTATATGACACTCTTAGACTATGATGCATCTATTATTTGTCATCTGATAAAATTTTCTCATTGGTGAACACTAGTAAAATGATTTTACTCATTTTATTTTAACTCTTAGGGGACTGTGTGAAAATAGATGAGAAGTAAGGAGTTACAAACGGTGCTCATTTGCATGTCATTACCCAGAATCCCTAGCTGCAGTGGAAACTGTTTGCTTAGCGATAATGGGGAAAGACAGAGTTGCAGACCTGTCTGAGACATGAAAATGCACCACATGTGATATTTTTATTTACTAAAATAATTTTGAAATAAACCATTGCCATTTTGGCCATTTCAGTAAAAAAGCAACATGGTCTTTCATCAGGTACATTACACAGTACTTGAGGTTCACAAATGACATACTGCTGCGGCACAGTTTATTCGAGCATTTGCCCGTTCTGTGCCGCAGCAGTAGCCTGGCGCGCGCCCGAGTGTGACGGGCGCGCGCCGAAGCAGCGGAAGAGCGCCCTCCGATCGGGGCGCTCTCCCTACCGCTGCCGGGTCCGCCGGGTCCCCCGGAACCCCCTGCCGCCGTCCCCCACATCGCGGGACACCAGGGCTCCCTCGGGGAGCCCTGGACGCGCGTGCAGGGGGCGCAGGCTCCCGAAGACGCGTGACCGCGCGTCTATGACGCGCGGCACGCCGAGGGGCGGCCACTAGCAAGCCGGGAAATCTCCCGGCTTGCGGATCTGGCCGCACTGCGATAAAGTGTGTCGCCAGTGTACTGTATATCAGTCATGTTCAATCTTTTGTTAAATTCAAACCTGGGTGAGATACACACACTATATTATTATTGATTCAGATTATGTATAAATATATACCAGCATGACTCCAGTAAATAGCAATCAGATTGCTCCCTGCCTGATCAATACTCTGCCTATACTGTATCTAGCCTGTTCAGCATATATCTGCATAATGTACATTTATTTATTAAAGTTGAGGGGAAAAAACTATTTTATTTTTCTTCCTCACTCATTGCTTCCTGCTCATTTAAATTAGAATTGTGCAACTTATCTTCTTCAAATATTGTCTTCTTGCTCTATTCTTCTAGCTGTAGTGTGTGAGGTTCTGCAGAGACCCTCTTATGGGCGGATGAACTGTGTCCATGCACTTGGAGACTTCCAATATAACTCCAGCTGCAGCTTCCATTGTGAAGAGGGCTTTATATTACAAGGATCAGAAACAGTGTTGTGCCGGGCATCAGGAGAATGGTCAGATCCAACTCCTACCTGTGCAGGTAACTAAACATCAATTGCTAGTTTCAATACATTTATAACCACTGCCCTTTTTATGAGGCAACATTGCGGTTTTACTATTTCACTTAGAAACCATCTCTCTTCAAGAGAAACTTATTGGATTGCAAGTTAGATCTCCGTTTAATAAATCTATCCCTAGTTACACAACACCAAGGTATTTTGGCCCATATTTACTAAGCCGCGCCACACTTTAAGACACCTTCTTCACAGGGTCAAAATGTGTCTCATGTCATAGCACTGCTTTCTAAATGTGGCCAATAGTGTAATCCAATTCTTCTCCTCTACATGTTTTATTTGACAAGGTATTAAGTCATTTAGATGTGATGTGATGAGTGCCAGCGCTTACAGTGCTCGTAGGTGCTATATAAGGGCTGCTCTATACTGTGTTGTTGCCTGAGGTTAGTCTATAATGGTGCCGTGCACGTACAGCAGGAAGCATGGAACCGGCCGACAGGGGGGAAGCAGAGTAAAATAAAGAGTTTGCGCCGCTACCGCTTCTGAAATGTGTGTGTGTGTGTGTGTGTGTGTGTGTGTGTGTGTGTGTGTGTGTGTGTGTGTGTGTGTGTGTGTGTGTGTGTGTGTGTGTGTGTGTGTGTGTGTGTGTGTGTGTGTGTCAAGTTGGATAAATAAAAATTATTTTTATTGTGCAACTTTTTTTGTTTGAAAAATATTATGTAATACATTATTAACTCATACACACACACACACACACACACACACACACACACACACACACACACACACACACACACACACACACACACACACACACACACACACACACACCACTTGCCTGTCGCTCACCGTATAGACATAAAAACTTTTGCGCACACGGCCGCACACTCTATAGAACAGCCCTAACACGTGATCTTTGCCTTTGTGTCCCGGCATACCCATGATAGACATGTGCGGAAGCTTTAAAAGCTTGTGTTATGGGTGCGATGTCACACATTCGTTTAAGTGAGGTAAACCTCTAAGGAAGCTTGTGGACATCGGTCACTCCAAAACCAATACCAGTTCTAATTTCCCATCTGGAAAAGTGGGACGAAGATAGTGCAATAAAATTGCACCAGATTTAACAAAGGAACTGCCGACACCCCACAATGTAAATGTCAGGCAAGATTCCCATTTCACGCCTGGCCTAGTCCTGATTGCTCTGAAAAAATACACTATTTTTTTTGAGGCAATCCAAGCAGTTTATTTTAACTATTACAGCTCAACCCCCTTATAACACTGTGCTTGTGGTCCAAAGAAACACATCGCGTTGATGAACGACCCTCCAATTGCCTCTCAATCTACCACTTGGATTGTGAGTTTGTATACTTGGATTTTAGACAGTAAATTAAAAAAATGATAGCAGCTAATGTAAAGATAAGGGGAAATCAGTAACATTAACAGAAAAGGAAGCAAGATGGGAGGAAGCAGAGACACGGTGAGCATGGAGACAAGAAATGGGCAGTAACAAATGGGGAGGGAATACAGAATGGGACATAAGAACAGGAGACTGGGAAAGTGTCAGGGTTCTGCTCGCCACAAACCAGGGTCGGACCGCGAGGCTGAGGTGGGGTTGTAAAAGCACCGACCTGAGACCGCGCAGGCTGATCCGGATTGCGCAGTTCGTAGTCATATGTCGCAGGATCAGGATTGGAGAAGACAGCGTCGTCGTTGTTCAAGCCAGGGTCAGAACAGGAGACGTCAGGATAAACATTGTTCAGGCAAGAATTCGGCAACATGTAGTCAGGAGAACCCCGCTTCAGCTTAGGAGCGCAGGGTTGGCCTTTGCGCGAGCGACGACCATGGCCCATGGTGCTGGTCACAGGAGATGGTAGGCAGACCAGAATAGCACACCGTCTTGCTGCACGGGTGCACCAGTGCTACAGCGCAAAAGTCCTGAGCGGGCAAGGGAATCCACTGTTTCAGCGCAGGAACCAGGACACGGCCTCTCTATATTAGGGAAAGAGTAGGCCCCAGGAACCAGGAAGCTGTAGATACAGGGAAACCTCCGCTTCAGTGCAGGAATCCAGGAGACTGCAGAACGCAGGGACGAAACCACTACTTAGTGCAGGAATCCAGGAGGCTGAAGGACGCAGGAACGAATCTCTGCTTCAGCACAGGGGAACAAGCGGCTTGAAGGGAGCTGAAGGATGCAGGACGTAACCTGGAATCAGCATTGGAGAACAAACGGCTTGAAGGAAGCTGAAGGACGCAGGGCGTGACCTGGTATCAGCAAAGGGGAACAAGCGAGAGCTTGTGGCAAAACAGTTGACATCCAGTAAGGACTATGCTCGGCCAGGAGCATTATGGGCAAGCAATACTTAAAGGCCAGCGGGCCAATCCCCGGCGGGGGTGTGAAGGTACTGCCCCTAATGAGTGAATGCAAGTATAGTTTGCAATGAAAGGCTGCACAGCTGCAGTAGATACCAGAGGGAGTGTGTATTGCTTTGAGTGAATCCAGGCTGCAGCAAACCTCAGGAAAGCTGTTCCAGAACTGCACCGGTCTGCAAGGTAAGGTAACCAGTAAACCGTGGAGCGGATTCCTTACAGTACCCCCCCCCTTCACGCGAGACCTCCGGGCGAACATGAGCACTCATAGAGTTGGAGGCCCGGGAATTGTTGCTGAACCGTCTAGGATTGGGGCTAGAGTCGTACTCCAGAGACTCATGATTAGTCCTTAGTGTACCCCCACCCCCCGGTGAGAACTTTGGCCAGACAGGACCATCCATGGGCCTTGGGGACATTGAGTTGTTCCTAAACTTCTTTAGGTAGAAAGGGCATCCGTAAACGAGCAGTTCTTTGGTGAGTACAGTTCTAGGATATAAGATTGATGGAGGAAACATCCTTGGTACATGGCTTGCCTCGCAAAATGTCTTGGAAATCCAGGGCTGTGAAGAACCAGAGAGTTCCAGAGCAAAAACGGTAGAAGAACCCCCACTGAAAGCCCAGTCCTTAATAAAGAAACCTGAATCTAGGATCCGCGGCCCTGATAGTTGATCGAATACACCAGGAGAAACTTTGTAACAGAAAAAGTCTTGGCTGACCACTGTATGTTGGAATTTGCGAGGAATTTTTCCTCTAGAAGGCTCCCAGGTAATGGTTAGTAAGGGTATAGGCTGGTTAGAAGCATCTCCCGGTATTGGTATGGAAGGTGACAAGGCAAGCAGTAAACCAGGCATAGGGACCGAAATCTTGGGATACGTACAGAGTATTTCCAACTGAGAGGAAATAACAGGGGCAACCGAAAATTCCGAGGGACAAAACCATGGTTTAGCAGGAGCAGAGAAGCAAACAACAGTAGAGTTCTCCAATACTGGGAAATCTTCATTGGGAGATAATATTGTCAGTGAATCAGGAATAGTCCTTGGGATCTTCAAATCAGTAGCTTGAGAAAAAGGCAGAGCCAGGGTAGTGGTGGGAGGGAAACTAACATCAGAAGCTGAAGTCTGTATCTCAGTGACAGGGCCCTGAGAATCAACAAGCAGCAAGTATGAACTATGAAAACTCTTAATGACATGCACCTTAGGAGTACAAAGAGTCCTCTCTAAAACTGCAATGGCCCTAACCACAGGGGTACCTAACCTGACAAAAACATGAATTGGTGTGTTTTCTAGTGCAAAATCTCTGATCACAGGACTCCTAACCGATAGTGAGGGTATCTGGGTTTGATTAGGGAAAAAATCAGATGTATTGATAAGTGACATAGAAACACTTACTGAGAATCTAAATTTGCTGGACATGTGAGAAAAAATACCCTTTAAGACAGGAGCTTTAATCTCCCCCCCGAGTAACCCCATGTTTGCTGGGACATATTTAGACACAGTACTGAGGGACTGGGTTTCAGCAAAGGCAGGACAGCTAAAAAGCTCAGATTTAAACCCCAGGACTTGAAATATGTGCATGGTGTCCTCAGACAGTACTAAGGGAGTGATCGCAGATATGCTGATCCCCAAAGGATTAGCCTGGAGAGAGAAATCAGGAGAGCCCCCAGACAGGATACCCCTTATAGAAAGAGCCTCAGAATCAGAAGGAGAGTCATTACCTCTCAGAGTCTCAAAACTAGTAAGACACAATTCAGCGAAAAGGGAAACAGTATGCAAGCTTTTTACTGATCTATATGAAAAAGCGTCACTTTTGGGAGAAAACCGTGCGTCCGCAAACATTCCTGGGAACACAATATGAACCCCAGGAGAGACATACAGACTACTGTATGCCTTTAACCCTAAGCTTAAAGAGGAGGAGAACTCAGACAGTACACGGGGGTTAATCATAACTGTACTGGTCTCTGAAGTAGGTATTTGGTAAGGAATGTCTGGGAAACCAGAACTTACTGCAGACTCCATAATGTGGGAACTATGCGCTGAAGCAGGGATCACCGCTATGTGGGCGACAGGCTGGTTCAGTGAAATACCCGGGAGAAGGAACTCTGCGACTAAGCTTAGGGAAAAACCTGACTCCTGAATACATTTAACAGGAACCAGAACTTTAGCCGAAGTCTCCGGAGACGAAACTGCGGAAACTTGAGCTGAAGCAGGGGATTTATAGCAAAGAATATCTAGAGACTCCGTACGGTTATGGGAATCCCTCAATGCAACCTCTGCTGTCTGACTTGTGGACTCATTCTCTGAAGCTACAACGAAGGCATTAACTTGGAGGCAGCAAGAATTTACAGGGGTTAATGCAGACAATGCCTGAGAGTAATACATAGGTAACCTTTTCTCTGTATTAGAAGAGAGCAGGAATCTCTCGTCTGAAGCTAGGGGCGTGACCGTGGCTGACAGAGAACAGGGATTTACCAAAGGAAACTCAGAGAGCTGCCCCACAGAGGTTAATACAGAAATAACCCTGGGAACAGAACTTAGGGATTCTTTCTCTGACGGGGAAAGCGCGCAGGACTGTCTAGCAGAGTTTAAAGCTGGAAAACCCTCAAGACCTAGAGAGAGGGATTCAAAGCTAGAAATAGGAGAACTAAGGGACTTATTCTCTGATACAAGAACCTTAGTGTTAGTTAGTGACACATATGTGTTCTTCAAGGGGACCTCACAGGACTGATCGGCAGGGGTTAATGTAGACATATCATTAGTGTCAGGGAACCCAGGCATACAATCAGAGCTTGGGACTGTGGCAGTTACTACGTTGGGAGATATTGGTAATAGTTCTGTTTGGTCATCTCCCGGAGAGAGAGATACGTCCCCCGGTTTAGCAACAGGACTGGTAGCCGAGGGATACCGCCAAACGACGGCGTGAGCGGCTAAGAGACGATCCTGTTTTAACAAGCAATCATCCAATGCACGGGAAAGTAAATGCAGCGTCTCGTGAGCGAGAGCCATCATGACGGAAGGTTCCGGGAATACTATAGGAATGTCCAAGGATAAAGTCAGGGCATTGAGTGTACTACAGGCGTTGACCAGTTCCACAGGACACAGCTCCTCCCCAGTTAAAGGGGAATCAGGGGAGCAAGCAATGTTAGCAATGGCCAAAAGACGGGCCAGGTACTGTTTTAAGTCTCTGAGGCAGTAAGCCTTATAAACCAGATTATTACGGCATTTCTTTTGCAAGGGAGTCAAGCCCTCCAACATAAACGGATCTTCCATCAGAGGTATTATATCGCACAAATAATTATTCTCAAACTGGGACTGGTCTACAGGCTGGGACAGGTTTTTAGGAAAAAACTTACCAACCCACACCTCAGCGGGGTCCGAGTTTGTAGGGCCGAGCATACTGTCAGGGTTCTGCTCGCCACAAACCAGGGTCGGACCGCGAGGCTGAGGTGGGGTTGTAAAAGCACCGACCTGAGACCGCGCAGGCTGATCCGGATTGCGCAGTTCGTAGTCATATGTCGCAGGATCAGGATTGGAGAAGACAGCGTCGTCGTTGTACAAGCCAGGGTCAGAACAGGAGACGTCAGGATAAACATTGTTCAGGCAAGAATTCGGCAACATGTAGTCAGGAGAACCCCGCTTCAGCTTAGGAGCGCGGGGTTGGCCTTTGCGCGAGCGACGACCATGGCCCATGGTGCTGGTCACAGGAGATGGTAGGCAGACCAGAATAGCACACCGTCTTGCTGCACGGGTGCACCAGTGCTACAGCGCAAAAGTCCTGAGCGGGCAAGGGAATCCACTGTTTCAGCGCAGGAACCAGGACACGGCCTCTCTATATTAGGGAAAGAGTAGGCCCCAGGAACCAGGAAGCTGTAGATACAGGGAAACCTCCGCTTCAGTGCAGGAATCCAGGAGACTGCAGAACGCAGGGACGAAACCACTACTTAGTGCAGGAATCCAGGAGGCTGAAGGACGCAGGAACGAATCTCTGCTTCAGCACAGGGGAACAAGCGGCTTGAAGGGAGCTGAAGGATGCAGGACGTAACCTGGAATCAGCATTGGAGAACAAACGGCTTGAAGGAAGCTGAAGGACGCAGGGCGTGACCTGGTATCAGCAAAGGGGAACAAGCGAGAGCTTGTGGCAAAACAGTTGACATCCAGTAAGGACTATGCTCGGCCAGGAGCATTATGGGCAAGCAATACTTAAAGGCCAGCGGGCCAATCCCCGGCGGGGGTGTGAAGGTACTGCCCCTAATGAGTGAATGCAAGTATAGTTTGCAATGAAAGGCTGCACAGCTGCAGTAGATACCAGAGGGAGTGTGTATTGCTTTGAGTGAATCCAGGCTGCAGCAAACCTCAGGAAAGCTGTTCCAGAACTGCACCGGTCTGCAAGGTAAGGTAACCAGTAAACCGTGGAGCGGATTCCTTACAGAAAGAAGTCAGGGAGAAGATAAGAAAGAAGGGAAGAAGAAGGGGTTTGGGCTTTATGGCAAAAATAAACATGAGCCAAAAGAAATGGGGGATTAAGTAAGGACATAAGAAGGGTTGGAAATGAAAAGCAGAACATGTTCAACCAAGAAGGTCTGGGGTGGGTGTTATTTATGGAAAAACTCAGGTGCTTGCCGAAATAATAATTGAAAGGTCTCATTCACGATGTACTTTGCATCAATGTAACCAAGAGGCTAACCGTGCTCTCACACTCATATTCCCACAGTCTCATATCAACGCCAAATAAATGGGCCCCTTCCCTTAAAGAGTTACAGTTGGTGAAAATGGGGAACTTGGAAATAGCGAGGTGCAGGAGGATATGCAAATAGTTTGAGATTACGTGTTAAGGAAACATGAATTGTAAGTGGCCGTGTGGAAAAATTAGGCCGTAACCGTGAACATTTGGCAAAGTAGGCTAATTTGTGTTTTCTTGACCCAAAACAACCTCGATGATTCATGAAAAAACAAAAATGTTACCTAAATAATCACTATTCTCTTGTAACATCTACTGTATAGGCCAAACCAAACAAGCCCATTTTTGTATCACTCGGTTATTGTATTCTATATTTTAGCTGTCACATGCGAGGCTTTAGAGATTTCCACTTCTGGCTGGGTGACCTGTTCCCATATACATGGAGACTTCCAATACAATTCCAAATGCAGCTTTACTTGTGTAAACTTGTCTTCTTCAAATAGTGTCTTCTTGCTCTATTCTTCTAGCTGTAGTGTGTGAGGTTCTGCAGAGCCCCTCTTATGGGCGGATGAACTGTGTCCATGCACTTGGAGACTTCCAATATAATTCCAGCTGCAGCTTCCATTGTGAGGAGGGCTTTATATTAAATGGCGCGAACACAGCATTGTGCAATGCTTTGGGAGAATGGACAGTCCCAGCCCCTACCTGTGCAGGTAACTAAACTCTACCCACATTGCTGGTCACACCATGTCTCTACCATTTCCTATTTCCGTGCAAGCAATTTATTTTGCATTAGGCCACACATTTGCAATGTTACTTGGAATCCAAGCAACTGCTCCAAGGGAATGAGCATTATAGGTTATAGGACAGCGTTATTAGCGATAATGGGGAAATACAGAGTTGCAGACCTGTCTGAGACATGAAAATGCACCACATGTGATATTTTTATTTACTAAAATAATTTTGAAATAAACCATTGCCATTTTGGCCATTTCAGTAAAAAAGCAACATGGTCTTTCATCAGGTACATTACACAGTACTTGAGGTTCACAAATGACATACTGTATATCAGTCATGTTCAATCTTTTGTTAAATTCAAACCTGGGTGAGATACACACACTATATTATTATTGATTCAGATTATGTATAAATATATAGAGTACCAGCTTGACTCCAGTAAATAGCAATCAGATTGCTCCCTGCCTGATCAATACTCTGCCTATACTGTATCTAGCCTGTTCAGCATATATCTGCATAATGTACATTTATTTATTAAAGTTGAGGGGAAAAAACTTTTTTATTCTTCTTCCTCACTCACTGCTTCCTGCTCATTTAAATTAGAATTGTGCAACTTATCTTCTTCAAATATTGTCTTCTTGCTCTATTCTTCTAGCTGTAGTGTGTGAAGTTCTGCAGAGTCCCTCTTATGGGCGGATGAACTGTGTCCGTGCACTTGGAGACTTCCAATATAACTCCAGCTGCAGCTTCCATTGTGAAGAGGGCTTTATATTACAAGGATCAGAAACAGTGTTGTGCCAGGCATCAGGAGAATGGTCAGATCCAACTCCTACCTGTGCAGGTAACTAAACATCAATTGCTAGTTTCAATACGTTTATAACCACTGCCCTTTTTATGAGGCAACATTGCGGTTCACTATTTCACTTAGAAACCACCTCTCTTCAAGAGAAACTTATTGGATTGCAAGTTAGATCTCCGTTTAATAAATCTATCCCTAGTTACACAACACCAAGGTATTTTGGCCCATATTTACTAAGCAGCGCTACACTTTAAGACACCTTCTTCACAGGGTCAAAATGTGTCTCATGTCATAACACTGCTTTCTAAATGTGGCCCATAGTGTAATCCAATTCTTCTCCTCTACATGTTTTATTTGACAAGGTATTAAGTCATTTAGATGTGATGAGTGCCAGCTCTTACAATACTCGTAGGTGCTATATAAGGGCTGCTCTATACTGTGTTGTTGCCTGAGGTTAGTCTATAATGGTGCCGTGCACGTACAGCAGGAAGCATGGAACCGGCCGACAGGGGGGAAGCAGAGTAAAATAAAGAGTTTGCGCCGCTACCGCTTCTGAAATGTGTGTGTGTGTGTGTGTGTGTGTGTGTGTGTGTGTGTGTGTGTGTGTGTGTGTGTGTGTGTGTGTGTGTGTGTGTGTGTGTGTGTGTGTGTGTGTGTGTGTGTGTGTGTGTGTGTGTGTGTGTGTCAAGTTGGATAAATAAAAATTATTTTTATTGTGCAACTTTTTTTGTTTGAAAAATATTATGTAATACATTATTAACTCATACACACACACACACACACACACACACACACACACACACACACACACACACACACACACACACACACACACACACACACAGACCACTTGCCTGTCGCTCACCGTATAGACATAAAAACTTTTGCGCACACGGCCGCACACTCTATAGAACAGCCCTAACACGTGATCTTTGCCTTTGTGTCCCGGCATACCCATGATAGACATGTGCGGAAGCTTTAAAAGCTTGTGTTATGGGTGCGATGTCACACATTCGTTTAAGTGAGGTAAACCTCTAAGGAAGCTTGTGGACATCGGTCACTCCAAAACCAATACCAGTTCTAATTTCCCATCTGGAAAAGTGGGACGAAGATAGTGCAATAAAATTGCACCAGATTTAACAAAGGAACTGCCGACACCCCACAATGTAAATGTCAGGCAAGATTCCCATTTCACGCCTGGCCTAGTCCTGATTGCTCTGAAAAAATACACTATTTTTTTTGAGGCAATCCAAGCAGTTTATTTTAACTATTACAGCTCAACCCCCTTATAACACTGTGCTTGTGGTCCAAAGAAACACATCGCGTTGATGAACGACCCTCCAATTGCCTCTCAATCTACCACTTGGATTGTGAGTTTGTATACTTGGATTTTAGACAGTAAATTAAAAAAATGATAGCAGCTAATGTAAAGATAAGGGGAAATCAGTAACATTAACAGAAAAGGAAGCAAGATGGGAGGAAGCAGAGACACGGTGAGCATGGAGACAAGAAATGGGCAGTAACAAATGGGGAGGGAATACAGAATGGGACATAAGAACAGGAGACTGGGAAAGAAGTCAGGGAGAAGATAAGAAAGGAGGTAAAGAAGGGAAGAAGAAGGGGTTTGGGCTTTATGGCAAAAATAAACATGAGCCAAAAGAAATGGGGGATTAAGTAAGGACATAAGAAGGGTTGGAAATGAAAAGCAGAACATGTTCAACCAAGAAGGTCTGGGGTGGGTGTTATTTATGGAAAAACTCAGGTGCTTGCCGAAATAATAATTGAAAGGTCTCATTCACGATGTACTTTGCATCAATGTAACCAAGAGGCTAACCGTGCTCTCACACTCATATTCCCACAGTCTCATATCAACGCCAAATAAATGGGCCCCTTCCCTTAAAGAGTTACAGTTTGTGAAAATGGGGAACTTGGAAATAGCGAGGTGCAGGAGAATATGCAAATAGTTTGAGATTACGTGTTAAGGAAACATGAATTGTAAGTGGCCGTGTGGAAAAATTAGGCCGTAACCGTGAACATTTGGCAAAGTAGGCTAATTTGTGTTTTCTTGACCCAAAACAACCTCGATGATTCATGAAAAAACAAAAATGTTACCCAAATAATCACTATTCTCTTGTAACATCTACTGTATAGGCCAAACCAAACAAGCCCATTTTTGTATCACTCGGTTATTGTATTCTATATTTTAGCTGTCACATGCGAGGCTTTAGAGATTTCCACTTCTGGCTGGGTGACCTGTTCCCATATACATGGAGACTTCCAATACAATTCCAAATGCAGCTTTACTTGTGTAAACTTGTCTTCTTCAAATAGTGTCTTCTTGCTCTATTCTTCTAGCTGTAGTGTGTGAGGTTCTGCAGAGCCCATCTTATGGGCGGATGAACTGTGTCCATGCACTTGGAGACTTCCAATATAATTCCAGCTGCAGCTTCCATTGTGAGGAGGGCTTTATATTAAATGGCGCGAACACAGCATTGTGCAATGCTTTGGGAGAATGGACAGTCCCAGCCCCTACCTGTGCAGGTAACTAAACTCTACCCACATTGCTGGTCACACCATGTCACTACCATTTCCTAATGCTGTGCAAGCAATTTATTTTGCATTAGGCCACACATTTGCAATGTTACTTGGAATCCAAGCAACAGGTCCAAGGGAATGAGCATTATAGGTTATAGGACACTCTTAGACTATGATGCATCTATTATCTGTCATCTGATAAAATGTTCTCATTGGTGAACACTAGTGAAATAATTTTACTCATTTTATTTTAACTCTTAGGGGACTGTGTGAAAATTGATGAGAAGTAAGGAGTTACAAACGGTGCTCATTTGCATGTCATTACCCAGAATCCCTAGCTGCAGTGGAAACTGTTTGCTTAGCGATAATGGGGAAATACAAAGTTGCAGACCTGTCTGAGACATGAAAATGCACCACATGTGATATTTTTATTTACTAAAATAATTTTGAAATAAAACATTGCCATTTTGGCCATTATAGTAAAAAAGCAACATGGTCTTTCATCAGGTACATTACACAGTACATGAGGTTGACAAATGACATACTGCATATCAGTCATGTTCAACCTTTTTTACAATTCAAACCTGAGTGATATACACACACTATATTATTATTGATTCAGATTATGTATAAATATATACCAGCATGACTCTAGTAAATAGCAATCAGATTGCTCCCTGATCAATACTCTGCCTATACTGTATGTAGCAAGAAAATAACCAGGGTTGGCGCTCAAGAGGAGAAAGTGCCACAAAAAAATAATCCAAATTAAAACAGTGAAATAGTGACACCCTCTGGTAACCAGGGCTCACTACATGAAATTAACCCCAATAATTGCAATACACATATAAAAATAAGACTAAAATGAATAAACAATGGATACCCACTCAACCTAGACAAGATGGGAAAGTCTTCGTTTCCCCTGGGACGTAGTGGGTAGAAGTGACAAGGGAGCGGGACACCATGCACATGTATAAGAGGAGAGATCACAAAAATAGTGCAATACAGTAAAGCACAAAAATAAAAATCCTATGAAATTCTGCAAAGGTTATACTCACAAGCGGACAGTGAGTAAAGGAATTTCACACATAAAGTGTACACGAACAGTAGTCCCACGTAGAGGGGCGTCTGGGGACCAGGATGGTATGGATAGGGTGCACTACAGCAGAGGACAAGAACACACCATAGCGCGAACTGTGCAACAATTTAATGAATTAAAAAACACTTCACAAGTGCTCACTTACAAAGCACAGGCATACCCCGCATTAACGTACCCAATGGGACCGGAGCATGTATGTAAAGTGAAAATGTACTTAACGTGAAGCACTGCCTTTTTTCCCACTTATCGATGCATGTACTGTACTGCAATCATCATATACGTGCATAACTGAAGTAAATAACGCATTTGTAACAGGCTCTACAGTCTCCCCGCTTGCGCACAGCTTCGATACAGGTAGGGAGCCGGTATTGTTGTGCAGGACGTGCTGCCAGGCGCATGCGTGAGCCTCTGTTTGCCTATTGGGCGATATGTACTTACTTGCGAGTGTACTTAAAGTGAGTGTCCTTAAACCGGGGTATGCCTGTATAAGAAATTATCAGGCAATAAGGAATCAGAGGTACAGGCATATGATAATCTCACCGCCCCTCCTCTCCAGGAATCGCGATTAGGTTTGGAATGGAGACGCTCCGCCACAGGTGCTCCTAATTGCGGCCACAAGAAGCAACGAACAGCTCAGTGTCTCTCCTCCACGTGTCTTGGTATCTGCCTCGATTTGACGCATTTCGCTAGAGAACTAGCTTCGTCAGGAATCTAGCACCCTATCCTACACTTGCTCTTAAATAAAATCAGTTCGCTCTTCATTGGTGGTGTATAATGGTCTCTGGTGACGTGGAATTGATGCGCTGCATCTGTGACCATAGTCACCCGGGATACATGATAAAAAGCCAATCCAAGATGGCCGCCGTCGGGACATAAACTTACAAACACCTTGTATAACTTTATCAGCCACATTGTCTTAGTGACACAGTATTGGAATACATGATACAAAGCCAATCCAAGATGGCCGCCGCCTGTATCTAACCTGTTCAGCAAAAATCTGCATAATGTACATTTACTCATTAAAGTTGAGGGGTAACAACTATTTTATTTTTCTTCCCCAGTCACTGTTTCCTGCTCATTTAAATTAGAATTGTGTAAACTTATCTTCTTCAAATATTGTCTTCTTGCTCTATTCTTCTAGCTGTAGTGTGTGAGGTTCTGCAGAGTCCCTCTTATGGGCGGATGAACTGTGTCCATGCACTTGGAGACTTCCAATATAACTCCAGCTGCAGATTCCATTGTGAAGAGGGCTTTATATTAAATGGCGCGAACACAGTATTGTGTAATGCTTTGGGAGAATGGACAGTCCCAGCCCCTACCTGTGCAGGTAACCAAACTCTATCCACATTGCTGGTCACACCATGTCACTACCATTTCCTAATGCTGTGCAAGCAATTTATTTTGCATTAGGCTACACATTTGCAATGTTTCTTGGAATCCAAGCAACTGCTCCAAGGGAATGAGCATTATAGGTTATATGACACTCTTAGACTATGATGCATCTATTATCTGTCATCTGATAAAATGTTCTCATTGGTGAACACTAGTAAAATGATTTTACTCATTTTATTTTAACTCTTAGGGGACTGTGTGAAAATAGATGAGAAGTAAGGAGTTACAAACGGTGCTCATTTGCATGTCATTACCCAGAATCCCTAGCTGCAGTGGAAACTGTTTGCTTAGCGATAATGGGGAAAGACAGAGTTGCAGACCTGTCTGAGACATGAAAATGCCCCACAAGTGATATTTTTATTTACTAAAATAATTTTGAAATAAAACATTGCCATTTTGGCCATTTCTGTAAAAAGCAACATGGTCTTTCATCAGGTACGTTACACAGTACATGAGGTTGAAAAATGACATACTGTATATCAGTCATGTTCAACCTTTTGTTCAATTCAAACCTGGGTGAGATACGCACACTATATTATTATTGATTCAGATTATGTATAAATATATACCAGCATGACTCTAGTAAATAGCAATCAGATTGCTCCCTGATCAATACTCTGCCTATACTGTATCTAGCCTGTTCAGCATATCTCTGCATAATGTACATTTATTTATTAAAGTTGAGGGGTAACAACTATTTTATTTTTCTTCCTCACTCACTGCTTCCTGCTCATTTAAATTAGAATTGTGCAACTTATCTTCTTCAAATATTGTCTTCTTGCTCTATTCTTCTAGCTGTAGTGTGTGAAGTTCTGCAGAGACCCTCTTATGGGCGGATGACCTGTGTCCATGCACTTGGAGCCTTCCAATATAACTCCAGCTGCAGCTTCCATTGTGAAGAGGGCTTTATATTACAAGGATCAGAAACAGTGTTGTGCCAGGCATCAGGAGAATGGTCAGATCCAACTCCTACCTGTGCAGGTAACTAAACATCAATTGCTAGTTTCAATACATTTATAACCACTGCCCTTTTTATGAGGCAACATTGCGGTTCACTATTTCACTTAGAAACCACCTCTCTTCAAGAGAAACTTATTGGATTGCAAGTTAGATCTCCGTTTAATAAATCTATCCCTAGTTACACAACACCAAGGTATTTTGGCCCATATTTACTAAGCCGCGCCACACTTAAAGACACCTTCTTCACGGGGTCAAAATGTGTCTCATGTCATAGCACTGCTTTCTAAATGTGGCCCAAAGTGTAATACAATTCTTCTCCTCTACATGTTTTATTTGACAAGGTATTAAGTCATTTAGATGTGATGTGATGAGTGCCAGCTCTTACAATACTCGTAGGTCCTATATAAGGGCTGCTCTATACTGTGTTGTTGCCTGAGGTTAGTCTATAATGGTGCCGTGCACGTACAGCAGGAAGCATGGAACCGGCCGACAGGGGGGAAGCAGAGTAAAATAAAGAGTTTGCGCCGCTACCGCTTCTGAAATGTGTGTGTGTGTGTGTGTGTGTGTGTGTGTGTGTGTGTGTGTGTGTGTGTGTGTGTGTGTGTGTGTGTGTGTGTGTGTGTGTGTGTGTAGACATGTGCGGAAGCTTTAAAAGCTTGTGTTATGGGTGCGATGTCACACATTCGTTTATGTGAGGTAAACCTCTAAGGAAGCTTGTGGACATCGGTCACTCCAAAACCAATACCAATTCTAATTTCCCATCTGGAAAAGTGGGACAAAGACAGTGCAATAAAATTGCACCAGATTTAACAAAGGAACTGCCGACACCCCACAATGTAAATGTCAGGCAAGGTTCCCCTTTCACTTCTGGCTTAGTCCTGATTGCTCTGAAAAAAGACACCATTTTTCTAGAGGCAATCCAAGCACTTTGTTTTTACTATTACTGTATTGTTTTTTGTTACACGGGTTTATAGCAGGGGGTCTCTGGAGCTGAAACCCATTAATGTTAGCTCCGCGGGCCCCCTGCTTCCAGAGATGCTTACGTACCTCCGAAGGGAGTGCCAGTACCGCTCTGCTTTTTTAACCTCTGCGTCATGTGGGCCATTAGGAAGCCACATCGGATGATGTCACAGCTTCCTATTGGCCCGCAGGATGCAGGAGCTTTGAAAATCAGACATTATGTGATCCCAGAATGGATGACGCTGTGGCTACTGGCCCCTACTACGGAGATATATATCTCCAGAAGCAGGCGGTTCCCACAGCTGAAATTAATGGGGTTTAGCTCTGAAAATCCCCTGCTTCAATCCTGCATAGAAAAAAAATTAATTAATTCATGTAAACAAAAAAAAACGCCCTTATATTGCATTTTTAAGTCAGTTATACATTGTAATAACATGTTTCACAAGACAGTATGATGCAAGAAGAAACTTACAGATATGTGAAACAGGCATCTATTTTTGCAAGGGGGGGGGGATAGACAGCACTCTGACACAATGACTCAGCAAGGTTGCAGGGTGCACGGAACAGGAAGGGACCCTAATACCCTTCAGAAGTACTAACAATCCAAAAAATAGTACCAGCACTCTCTGTCTCACAGCTACAGATATAAGCGAATACCAGTGTAGGGCAAATGAATAATTTAATGACACTAATAATAAACTGAAAATATAGCAACAATAGCCAATACGCCAATGCAAGAATAAATATCACCATAGAGGAAATGAAAATATAGGGGGTAGAGGGGAAAGAAGGAGAAGGGGAAAAAAACACAAAAGAAAAGCAAAAAATCACAAAAATGGAAAAAGGAAAGCAAACTAGGGGGGCGACGTTTCGAGGGGTGACCTCTTCATCTGGCCCATTCCCCCTGGTCCCAAAGGGTCCCAGAGGTACTTCCCTAAGCCTACCCTCCCCACTGTCAAATGATCCCACACTCAGCTAATGATATAGATCTAAAGTCTAAAGAGGGCAAATCACATAAGCAGATATCAAATATCAACCACTGAATGTAGATACAAGAATATTGTGAAAGACACAGAACATATGCAGATATCAGATATCAATCAGTGAACAAGTATAAGCAAACCCTCTTCCTGGTGCCTTGTCTCTCAAGAGCCCAAGAACTTGACAAGGCACCAGGAAGAGGGTTTGCTTATACTTGTTCACTGATTGATATCTGATATCTGCATATGTTCTGTGTCTTTCACAATATTCTTGTATCTACATTCAGTGGTTGATATTTGATATCTGCTTATGTGATTTGCCCTCTTTAGACTTTAGATCTATATCATTAGCTGAGTGTGGGATCATTTGACAGTGGGGAGGGTAGGCTTAGGGAAGTACCTCTGGGACCCTTTGGGACCAGGGGGAATGGGCCAGATGAAGAGGTCACCCCTCGAAACGTTGCCCCCCTAGTTTGCTTTCCTTTTTCCATTTTTGTGATTTTTTGCTTTTCTTTTGTGTTTTTTTCCCCTTCTCCTTCTTTCCCCTCTACCCCCTATATTTTCATTTCCTCTATGGTGATATTTATTCTTGCATTGGCGTATTGGCTATTGTTGCTATATTTTCAGTTTATTATTAGTGTCATTAAATTATTCATTTGCCCTACACTGGTATTCGCTTATATCTGTAGCTGTGAGACAGAGAGTGCTGGTACTATTTTTTGGATTGTTAGGCATCTATTTTTATGCTACTCTTCTAACGTATTCTCTGTTGGGGGTTACAGTAGAAGCATGCACGGTAATCTATTGCAGGCTCCTTTGCACCCAAACCAATGTCACATACTCTGTAGTGGTGTGGGTTGGGTAATACGGACGGATAGCATCGGAAGACGGGTGAAATGAGGATAAGAGATGTGTGGTATGAACACAGAGGCCACTTTCTCATACCTCAATTCTCATGGGAACCCCTTATTATGAAGCATTTCAATAACCTACACAATATAATAAGGCATATTTAATAATTGGTACATAAGCATCTTACAGCGGTTGTTGGCGTCGTAATGTGTCTTATGACGTAGCACGTCTTCGGAAATATGGCCCTGGAGACAGACCACTGTTTCTAATGCACTTACTTACCATGTTAGCCGTGCATAATAACTGTCTGATAATGTACCTTTGTGGATATGGGAAATGAATCCCCAATAGGTGCTACTAATGTCTTAGTGATATTGTGCAATATAGCATTGGAATCCAGGAAAGAGTTAACTTCATATGCAGTAAAAGGCTTAGAAGCTCACTTGATAGCCATAGTGTGGGATATGTGTATAATGGTATGAAGGCACCACAGTGGGTGTGTGAAATGTTCACTCACTGAAGAGAGCACACCCCACACCCACTAATGGGACAGCACACCTCAATCCCTAGGCATGAGACAATGTATAGCCATATACAATAGAACTGCAATAACAATAATGAATAAACTCACAAATCAGTCCTGGATAGATGTAGCGTGCCTCCTTCCGTATAGGTAAGTCCAAGTAGAAAAAGAGTGGTGGAGCACTGCTGAAAAAAGTAAAGGGCTGGATTTTAAAAATGATAAAGTTGTCCTTGCTTTGAAGTCACTGCTTTGCACAGTGTGCTTTTATGTCCATCCAGGGCTTCCGTAGATTCAGTTCCGATCGCCATCTTGGTTTTTGGAAGGAGACCGGGGTGACAGGGAAGCAGCTGTGCAGGTAGAGACTTGGCAAGGGGGTGGTTATTTGTTTTTTTTTCAAGTTTTATTCCCTTTATTCATGCATGTGTGGGGGGAGGTTGTTCTAACCTTGCAGGCACCCGTAATTACACCCGACCACGTGATCGGGGGGTGTCCGTTTTGGCGCGAACATACTTCCACCCTCCTGCATCTATAAATGAGTCATTTACCCACACTAAGGTTACTCTTTGACAAAGCGCTTTGACAGCGCGAAACGCGTTAGAGATACCTTCTTTGTTTGTAGCCCGGTCTACTCATGCATTAAATTAAAGCATTTTTACTTGCTATCAGCCTCCAGCCCTTTACTTTTTTCAGCAGTGCTCCACCACTTTTTTTCTACTTGATAATGTACTTAGTCTATCTTAATGAGGGTCATTTATCAAAGTCTCCCTGCTGAAAAACGTGTGCAAAAACACTGTAGCAGAGTTATCAAACAAGAAAATCCAATTGTTACAGTGGGAATGTTTTGATTAACACACCTGGTGCAGTATTTTTGTCCATGTTTTGCAGCCAAGAGACTTTGATGAACGACCCTCCAATTGCCTCTCAATCTACCACTTGGATTGTGAGTTTGTATACTTGGATTTTAGACAGTAAATTAAAAAAAATGATAGCAGCTAATGTAAAGATAAGGGGAAATCTGTAACATTAACAGGAAAGAAAGCGAGGTGGGAGGAAGCAGAGACACGGTGAGCATGGAGACAAGAAATGGGCAGTAACAAATGGGGAGGGAATACAGAATGGGACATAAGAACAGAAGACTGGGAAAGAAGTCAGGGAGAAGATAAGAAAGGAGGTAAAGAAGGGAAGAAGAAGGGGTTTGGGATTTATGGCAAAAATAGATATGAGCCGAAAGAAAAGGGGGCTTAAGTAAGGACATAAGAAGTGTTGGAAATCAAAAGCAGAACATGTTCCACTAAGAAGGTCTGGGGTGGGTGTTATTTATGGAAAAACTCTGGTGCTTGCCGAAATAATAATTGAAAGGTCTCATTCACGATGTACTTTGCATCAATGTGACCAAGAGGCCAACCGTGCTCTCACACTTATATTCCCACAGTCTCATATCAACGCCAAATGAATGGGCCCCTTCCCTTAAAGAGTAACAGTTTGTGAAAATGGGGAACTTGGAAATAGCGAGGTGCAAGAGGATATGCGAATAGTTTGAGATAACGTTTTAAGGAAACATGAATTGTAAGTGGCCGTGGGGAAAAATTAGGCCGTAACCGTGAGCATTTGGCAAAGTGGGCTAATTTGTGTTTTCTTGACCCAAAATAACCTCGATGACCCATGAAAAAACAAAAATGTTACCAAAATAATCACTATTCACTTGTAACATCTACTGTATAGGCCAAACCAAACAAGCCCAGTTTTGTCTCACTCCGTTATTATATTCTATATTTTAGCTGTCACATGCGAGGCTTTGGAGATTTCCACTTCTGGCTGGATGACCTGTTCCCATATACATGGAGACTTCCAATCCCATTCCAGATGCAGCTTTACTTGTGTAAACTTATCTTCTTCAAATATTGTCCTCTCTATTCTTCTAGCTGTAGCGTGTGAGGTTCTGCAGAGCCCCTCATATGGGCGGATGAACTGTGTCCATGCACTTGGAGACTTCCAATATAACTCCAGCTGCAGCTTCCATTGTAAAGAGGGCTTTATATTAAATGGCGCGAACACAGTATTGTGCAATGCTTTGGGAGAATGGACAGTCCCAGCCCCTACCTGTGCAGGTAACTAAACTCTACCCACATTGCTGGTCACACCATGTCACTACCATTTCCTAATTCCGTGCAAGCAATTTATTTTGCATTAGGCTACACATTTGCAATGTTACTTGGAATCCAAGCAACTGCTCCAAGGGAATGAGCATTATAGGTTATATGACACTCTTAGACTATGATGCATCTATTATCTGTCATCTGATATAATGTTCTCATTGGTGAACACTAGTACAATGATTTTACTCATTTTATTTTAACTCTTAGGGGACTGTGTGAAAATAGATGAGGTCAGGAGTTACAAATGGTGCTCATTTGCTTGTCATTACCCAGAATCCCTAGCTGCAGTGTAAACTGTTTGCTTAGCGATAATGGGGAAAGACAGAGTTGCAGACCTGTCTGAGACATGAAAATGCCCCACATGTGATATTTTTATTTACTAAAATAATTTTGAAATAAACCATTGCCATTTTGGCCATTTCAGTAAAAAAGCAACATGGTCTTTCATCAGGTACATTACACAGTACTTGAGGTTCACAAATGACATACTGTATATCAGTCATGTTCAACCTTTTGTTAAATTCAAACCTGGGTGAGATTCACACACTATATTATTATTGATTCAGATTATGTATAAATATATACCAGCATGACTCCAGTAAATAGCAATCAGATTGCTCCCTGCCTGATCAATACTCTGCCTATACTGTATCTAGCCTGTTCAGCATATATCTGCATAATGTACATTTATATTTTAAAGTTGAGGGGTAACAACTATTTTATTTTTCTTCCTCACTCACTGCTTCCTGCTCATTTAAATTAGAATTGTGCAACTTATCTTCTTCAAATATTGTCTTCTTGCTCTATTCTTCTAGCTGTAGTGTGTGAAGTTCTGCAGAGACCCTCTTATGGGCGGATGACCTGTGTCCATGCACTTGGAGACTTCCAATATAACTCCAGCTGCAGCTTCCATTGTGAAGAGGGCTTTATATTACAAGGATCAGAAACAGTGTTGTGCCAGGCATCAGGAGAATGGTCAGATCCAACTCCTACCTGTGCAGGTAACTAAACATCAATTGCTAGTTTCAATACGTTTATAACCACAGCCCTTTTTATGAGGCAACATTGCGGTTTTACTATTTCACTTCAAACCACTTCTCTTCAAGAGAAACTTATTGGATTGCAAGTTAGATCTCCGTTTAATAAATCTATCCCTAGTTACACAACACCAAGGTATTTTGGCCCATATTTACTAAGCCGCGCCACACTTTAAGACACCTTCTTCACAGGGTCAAAATGTGTCTCATGTCATAGCAATGCTTTCTAAATGTGGCCCATAGTGTAATCCAATTCTTCTCCTCTACATGTTTTATTTGACAAGGTATTAAGTCATTTAGATGTGATGTGATGAGTGCCAGCTCTTACAATACTCGTAGGTGCTATATAAGGGCTGCTCTATACTGTGTTGTTGCCTGAGGTTAGTCTATAATGGTGCCGTGCACGTACAGCAGGAAGCATGGAACCGGCCGACAGGGGGGAAGCAGAGTAAAATAAAGAGTTTGCGCCGCTACCGCTTCTGAAATGTGTGTGTGTGTGTGTGTGTGTGTGTGTGTGTGTGTGTGTGTGTGTGTGTGTGTGTGTGTGTGTGTGTGTGTGTGTGTGTGTGTCAAGTTGGATAAATAAAAATTATTTTTATTGTGCAACTTTTTTTGTTTGAAAAATATTATGTAATACATTATTAACTCATACACACACACACACACACACACACACACACACACACACACACACACACACACACACACACACACACACACACACATATACACACACATATACACACACACACACACACGCATACATACACACATACACATATACATACATATACACACACAAACACACAGACCACTTGCCTGTCGCTCACCGTATAGACATAAAAAGCTTTTGCGTGCACGGCCACACACCCTATAGAACAGCCCTAACACGTGATCTTTCCCTTTGTGTCCCGGCATACCCATGATAGACATGTGCGGAAGCTTTAAAAGCTTGTGTTATGGGTGCGACGTCACACATTCGTTTAAGTGAGGTAAAACTCTAAGGAAGCTTGTGGACATCGGTCACTCCAAAACCAATACCAATTCTAATTTCCCATCTGGAAAAGTGGGACAAAGACAGTGCAATAAAATTGCACCAGATTTAACAAAGGAACTGCCGACACCCCACAATGTAAATGTCAGGCAAGATTCCCCTTTCACTTCTGGCCTAGTCCTGATTGCTCTGAAAAAAGACACAATTTTTCTAGAGGCAATCCAAGCACTTTGTTTTTACTATTACTGTATTGCTTTTTGTTACACGGGTTTATAGCAGGGGGTCTCTGGAGCTGAAACCTATTAATGTTAGCTCCGTGGGCCCCCTGCTTCCAGAGATGCTTACGTACCTCCGAAGGGAGTGCCAGTACCGCTCTGCTTTTTTAACCTCCGTGTCATGTGGGCCATTAGGAAGCCACATCGGATGATGTCACAGCTTCCTATTGGCCCGCAGGATGCAGGAGCTTTGAAAATCAGACATTACGTGATCCCTGAATGGATGACGCTGTGGCTACCGGCACCTACTACGGAGATATATATCTCCAGAAGCAGGCGGTTCCCACAGCTGAAATTAATGGGGTTTAGCTCTGAAAATCCCCTGCTTCAATCCTGCATAGAAAAAAAAAATTAATTAATGTAAACAAAAAAAAATGCCCTTATATTGCATTTTTAAGTCAGTTATACATTGTAATAACATGTTTCACAAGACAGTATGATGCAAGAAGAAACTTACAGATATGTGAAACAAGCATCTATTTTTATGCTACTCTTCTAACGTATTCTCTGTTGGGGGTTACAGTAGAAGCATGCACGGTAATCTATTGCAGGCACTTTTGCACCCAAACCAATGTCACATACTCTGTAGTGGTGTGGGTTGGGTAATATGGACGGATAGCATCGGAAGACGGGTGAAATGAGGATAAGAGATGTGTGGTATGAACACAGAGGCCACTTTCCCATACCTCAATTCTCATTGGAACCCCTTATTATGAAGCATTTCAATAACCTACACAATATAATAAGCCATATTTAATAATTGGTACATAAGCATCTTACAGCGGTTGTTGGCGTCATAATGTGTCTTATGACGTAGCACGTCTTCGGAAATATGGCCCTGGAGACAGACCACTGTTTCTAATGCACTCACTTACCATGTTAGCCGTGCATAATAACTGTCTGATAATGTACTTAGTCTATCTTAATGAGGGTCATTTATCAAAATCTCCCTGCTGCAAAATGTGTGCAAAAACACTGTAGCAGAGTTATCAAACAAGAAAATCCAATTGTTACAGTGGGAATGTTTTGATTAACACACCAGGTGCAGTATTTTTGTCCATGTTTTGCAGCCAAGAGACTTTGATGAACGACCCTCCAATTGCCTGTCAATCTACCACTTGGATTGTGAGTTTGTATACTTGGATTTTAGACAGTAAATTTAAAAAAATGATGGCAGCTAATGTAAAGATAAGGGGACATTTGTAACATTAACAGGAAAGGAAGCGAGATGGGAGGAAGCAGAGACACGGTGAGCATGGAGACAAGAAATGGGCAGTAACAAATGGGGTGGGAATACAGAATGGGACATAAGAACAGGAGACTGGGAAGAAGTCAGGGAGGAGATAAGAAAGGGGTAAAGAAAGGAAGAAGAAGGGGTTTGGGCTTTTATGGCAAAAATAGATATCAGCCAAAAGAAAAGGTTTTTTTAGTAAGGACATAAGAAGTGTTGGAAATGAAAAGCAGAACATGTTCAACCAAGAAGGTCTGGGGTGGGTGTTATTTATGGAGAAACCCAGGTGCTTGCCGAAATAATAATTGAAAGGTCTCATTCACGATGTACTTTGCATCAATGTGACCAAGAGGCCAACCGTGCTCTCACACTCATATTCCCACAGTCTCATACCAACGCCAAATAAATGGGCCCCTTCCCTTAAAGAGTTACAGTTTGTGAAAATGGGGAACTTGGAAATAGCGAGGTGCAGGAGGATATGCGAATAGTTTGAGATTACGTTTTAAGGAAACATGAATTGTAAGTGGCCGTGTGGAAAAATTAGGCCGTAACCGTGAACATTTGGCAAAGTAGGCTAATTTGTGTTTTCTTGACCCAAAATAACCTCGATGACCCATGAAAAAACAAAAATGTTACCAAAATAATCACTATTCTCTTGTAACATCTACTGTATAGGCCAAACCAAACAAGCCCAGTTTTGTCTCACTCGGTTATTGTAGTCTATATTTTAGCTGTCACATGCGAGGCTTTTAGATTTCCATTTCTGGCTGGATGACCTGTTCCCATATACATGGAGACTTCCAATCCCATTCCAGATGCAGCTTTACTTGTGTAAACTTATCTTCTTCAAATATTGTCTTCTTGCTCTATTCTTCTAGCTGTAGCGTGTGAGGTTCTGCAGAGTCCCTCTTATGGGCGGATGAACTGTGTCCATGCACTTGGAGACTTCCAATATAACTCCAGCTGCAGCTTCCATTGTGAAGAGGGCTTTATATTAAATGGCGCGAACACAGTATTGTGCAATGCTTTGGGAGAATGGACAGTCCCAGCCCCTACCTGTGCAGGTAACTAAACTCTACCCACATTGCTGGTCACACCATGTCACTACCATTTCCTAATGCCGTGCAAGCAATTTATTTTGCATTAGGCTACACATTTGCAATGTTACTTGGAATCCAAGCAACTGCTCCAAGGGAATGAGCATTATACTGTAGGTTATATGACACTCTTAGACTATAATGCATCTATTATCTGTCATCTGATAAAATGTTCTCATTAGTGAACACTAGTACAATGATTTTACTCATTTTATTTAACTCTTAGGGGACTGTGTGAAAATAGATGAGAAGTAAGGAGTTACAAACGGTGCTCATTTGCATGTCATTACCCAGAATCCCTAGCTGCAGTGGAAACTGTTTGCTTAGCGATAATGGGGAAAGACAGGGTTGCAGACCTGTCTGAGACATGAAAATGCCCCACAAGTGATATTTTTATTTACTAAAATAATTTTGAAATAAAACATTGCCATTTTGGCCATTTCTGTAAAAAGCAACATGGTCTTTCATCAGGTACGTTACACAGTACATGAGGTTGAAAAATGACATACTGTATATCAGTCATGTTCAACCTTTTGTTCAATTCAAACCTGGGTGAGATACGCACACTATATTATTATTGATTCAGATTATGTATAAATATATACCAGCATGACTACAGTAAATAGCAAGCAGATTGCTCCCTGATCAATACTCTGCCTATACTGTATCTAGCCTGTTCAGCATATCTCTGCATAATGTACATTTATTTATTAAAGTTGAGGGGTAACAACTATTTTATTTTTCTTCCTCACTCATTGCTTCCTGCTCATTTAAATTAGAATTGTGCAACTTATCTTCTTCAAATATTGTCTTCTTGCTCTATTCTTAGGGTTGCCAGATGTCCGGTTTTCACCCGGACAGGCTGGTAATTCCGTTGCATGTCCGGTATAAAATCGGAGGTAATACCAGATACATATGTGTCCGGTATTACCACTTTTGCGGTGGCGGAGGGCGGCGCGAGGGCGGAGCGAGGGCAGGCAGTGCAGAGAGTAGTACTGAGACTGGGGGCGGGCAGGAGCACTCGTGTGTGTGTGTGTGTGTGTGTGCAGCCTGTCCCTGATTGGAGGAGCGGAGAGCCAATCAGAGGACAGCGGGGGTGGAGCCCACACATGTCTGTGTCCTTCCTGACAATAAGGTAAGGACACAGATTGGGGATTGGGGAGGGGGGGCAGGGTGAGATGGTGAGAGGATGGGGGGACAGGGTGAGATGTGACAGGATGGGGGGGGGCAGGGTGAGATGCGACAGGATGGGGGGGCAGGGTAAGATGTGACAGGATGGGGGGGGGGGCAGGGTGAGATGGTGACAGGATGGGGGGCCAGGGTGAGATTTGACAGGATGGGGGGGGCAGGGTGAGATGGTGACAGGCTGGGGGGGCAGGGTGAGACGGTAACAGGATGGGGGGGCAGGGTGAGATGGTAACAGGATGGGGGGCCCAGGGTGAGATGGTGAGAGGATGGGGGGCCAGGGTGAGATGGTGACAGGATTGGGCGGTAGGGTGAGATGGTGACAGGATAGGGGGGCAGGGTGAGATAGTGACAGGGTGGGGGTAGGGTGAGATGGTGACAGGATGGGGGGGGGCAGGGTGAGATGGTGAGAGGATGGGGGTCCAGGGTGAGATTGTGACAGGATGGGGGGGGGGGCAGGGTGAGATGGTGACAGGATGGGGGGGCAGGGTGAGATGGTGAAAGGATGGTGGGGGCAGGGTGAGATGGTGACAGGATGGGGGGGGGCGTTAGGGTGAGATGGTGACAGGAAGGGGGGCAAGAGTGAGATGGTGACAGGATGGGGGGGGCAGACACAGGATGGGGGGGGGCAGGGTGAGATGGTGACAGGATGGGGGGGCACAGTGTGAGATGTTGACAAGATGGGGGGGCAGGGTGAGATGGTGACAGAATGGGGGGCGCAAGATGAGATGGTGACAGGATGGGGGGGAGGGTGAGATGGTGACAGGAGGGGGGGGGGGGCCAGGGTGAGATGGTGACAGGAAAGGGGGGGCAGGGTGAGATGGTGACAGGATGGGGGTGGGCAGGGTGAGATGGTGACAGGATGGGGGGGGGCAGGGTGAGATGTTGACAGGATGGGGGGGCCAGGGTGAGATGATGGGGGGGCCAGGGTGAGAGGATGGGGGGGGGGGCAGGGTGACATGGTGAAAGGATGGGGGGGCCAGGGTGAGATGATGGTGGGGGGGCAGGGTAAGAGGATGGGGGGAAGGTGAGATGATGATGATGGGGGGGGGGGCAAGATGGTGATAGGGGCCAGACTGGGGAGATGAGATAATGATGATGGTGAATATGTTAAATGTATTGGGGAGGTGGGGGTATATTTTAAATGTATTGGGGAGGTGGGGGTATATTTTAAATGTATTGGGGAGGTGGGGGTATATTTTATATGTATTGGGGAGGTGGGGGTATTTTTTTAAAATGTATTTGGGGGAGGTGAGGGTATTTTTTAAATGTGTTTGAGGGGAGGTGGGGGTATTTTTTAAATGTATTTGGGGGGTGTGGGGGTATTTTTATATGCATTTGTGGGGTGTGGGGGTATTTTTTATATGCATTTGTGGGGCATGGGTGTCCAGTATTTTTTTATTGCCACCTGGCAACCCCATCTATTCTTCTAGCTGTAGTGTGTGAGATTCTGCAGAGCCCCTCTTACGGGCGTATGACCTGTTCCCATATACATGGAGACTTCCAATCCCATTCCAGATGCAGCTTTACTTGTGTAAACTTATCTTCTTCAAATATTGTCTTCTTGCTCTATTCTTCTAGCTGTAGCGTGTGAGGTTCTGCAGAGTCCCTCTTATGGGCGGATGAACTGTGTCCATGCACTTGGAGACTTCCAATATAACTCCAGCTGCAGCTTCCATTGTGAAGAGGGCTTTATATTAAATGGCGCGAACACAGTATTGTGCAATGCTTTGGGAGAATGGACAGTCCCAGCCCCTACCTGTGCAGGTAACTAAACTCTACACACATTGCTGGTCACACCATGTCACTACCATTTCCTAATGCCGTGCAAGCAATTTATTTTGCATTAGGCTACACATTTGCAATGTTACTTGGAATCCAAGCAACTGCTCCAAGGGAATGAGCATTATAGGTTATATGACACTCTTAGACTATAATGCATCTATTATCTGTCATCTGATAAAATGTTCTCATTAGTGAACACTAGTACAATGATTTTACTCATTTTATTTAACTCTTAGGGGACTGTGTGAAAATAGATGAGAAGTAAGGAGTTACAAACGGTGCTCATTTGCATGTCATTACCCAGAATCCCTAGCTGCAGTGGAAACTGTTTGCTTAGCGATAATGGGGAAAGACAGGGTTGCAGACCTGTCTGAGACATGAAAATGCCCCACAAGTGATATTTTTATTTACTAAAATAATTTTGAAATAAAACATTGCCATTTTGGCCATTTCTGTAAAAAGCAACATGGTCTTTCATCAGGTACGTTACACAGTACATGAGGTTGAAAAATGACATACTGTATATCAGTCATGTTCAACCTTTTGTTCAATTCAAACCTGGGTGAGATACGCACAATATATTATTATTGATTCAGATTATGTATAAATATATACCAGCATGACTCCAGTAAATAGCAAGCAGATTGCTCCCTGATCAATACTCTGCCTATACTGTATCTAGCCTGTTCAGCATATCTCTGCATAATGTACATTTATTTATTAAAGTTGAGGGGTAACAACTATTTTATTTTTCTTCCTCACTCATTGCTTCCTGCTCATTTAAATTAGAATTGTGCAACTTATCTTCTTCAAATATTGTCTTCTTGCTCTATTCTTAGGGTTGCCAGATGTCCGGTTTTCACCCGGACAGGCTGGTAATTCCGTTGCATGTCCGGTATAAAATCGGAGGTAATACCAGATACATATGTGTCCGGTATTACCACTTTTGCGGTGGCGGAGGGCGGCGCGAGGGCGGACTGAGGGCAGGCAGTGCAGAGAGTAGTACTGAGACTGGGGCGGGCAGGAGCACTCGTGTGTGTGTGTGTGTGTGTGCAGCCTGTCCCTGATTGGAGGAGCGGAGAGCCAATCAGAGGACAGCGGGGGTGGAGCCCACACATGTCTGTGTCCTTCCTGGCAATAAGGTAAGGACACAGATTGGGGATTGGGGAGGGGGGGCAGGGTGAGATGGTGAGAGGATGGGGGGACAGGGTGAGATGTGACAGGATGGGGGGGGGGCAGGGTGAGATGCGACAGGATGGGGGGGCAGGGTAAGATGTGACAGGATGGGGGGGGGCAGGGTGAGATGGTGACAGGATGGGGGGCCAGGGTGAGATTTGACAGGATGGGGGGGGCAGGGTGAGATGGTGACAGGATGGGGGGGCAGGGTGAGACGGTAACAGGATGGGGGGGCAGGGTGAGATGGTAACAGGATGGGGGGCCCAGGGTGAGATGGTGAGAGGATGGGGGGCCAGGGTGAGATGGTGACAGGATTGGGCGGTAGGGTGAGATAGTGACAGGATAGGGGGGCAGGGTGAGATAGTGACAGGGTGGGGGTAGGGTGAGATGGTGACAGGATGGGGGGGGCAGGGTGAGATGGTGAGAGGATGGGGGTCCAGGGTGAGATTGTGACAGGATGGGGGGGGCAGGGTGAGATGGTGACAGGATGGGGGGGCAGGGTGAGATGGTGAAAGGATGGTGGGGGCAGGGTGAGATGGTGACAGGATGGGGGGGGGGCGTTAGGGTGAGATGGTGACAGGAAGGGGGGCAAGAGTGAGATGGTGACAGGATGGGGGAGGCACACACAGGATGGGGGGGGCAGACACAGGATGGGGGGGGCAGGGTGAGATGGTGACAGGATGGGGGGGCACAGTGTGAGATGTTGACAGGATGGGGGGGCGCAGGGTGAGATGGTGACAGAATGGGGGGCGCAAGATGAGATGGTGACAGGATGGGGGGGAGGGTGAGATGGTGACAGGAGGGGGGGGCCAGGGTGAGATGGTGACAGGAAAGGGGGGGCAGGGTGAGATGGTGACAGGATGGGGGTGGGCAGGGTGAGATGTTGACAGGATGGGGGGGGCAGGGTGAGATGTTGACAAGATGGGGGGGCCAGGGTGAGATGATGGGGGGGCCAGGGTGAGAGGATGGGGGGGCAGGGTGACATGGTGAAAGGATGGGGGGGCCAGGGTGAGATGATGGGGGGCAGGGTAAGAGGATGGGGGGAAGGTGAGATGATGATGATGGGGGGGGGACAAGATGGTGATAGGGGCCAGACTGGGGAGATGAGATAATGATGATGGTGAATATGTTAAATGTATTGGGGAGGTGGGGGTATATTTTAAATGTATTGGGGAGGTGGGGGTATATTTTAAATGTATTGGGGAGGTGGGGGTATATTTTAAATGTATTGGGGAGGTGGGGGTATATTTTAAATGTATTGGGGAGGTGGGGGTATATTTTAAATGTATTGGGGAGGTGGGGGTATATTTTATATGTATTGGGGAGGTGGGGGTATATTTTATATGTATTGGGGAGGTGGGGGTATATTTTATATGTATTGGGGAGGTGGGGGTATTTTTTTTAAATGTATTTGGGGGAGGTGAGGGTATTTTTTAAATGTGTTTGAGGGGAGGTGGGGGTATTTTTTAAATGTATTTGGGGGGTGTGGGGGTATTTTTATATGCATTTGTGGGGTGTGCGGGTATTTTTTATATGCATTTGTGGGGCATGGGTGTCCAGTATTTTTTTATTGCCACCTGGCAACCCCATCTATTCTTCTAGCTGTAGTGTGTGAGATTCTGCAGAGTCCCTCTTACGGGCGTATGAACTGTGTCCGTGCACTTGGAGACTTCCAATATAACTCCAGCTGCAGCTTCCATTGTGAAGAGGGCTTTATATTACAAGGATCAGAAACAGTGTTGTGCCAGGCATCTGGAGAATGGTCAGATCCAGCCCCTACCTGTGCAGGTAACTAAACATCAATTGCTAGATTCAATATGTTTATAACCACTGCCCTTTATATGAAGCAACACTGCAGTTTCACTATTTCACTTATAACCACTTCTCTTCAAGAGAAACTTGTTGGATTGCAAGTTAGATCTCCGTTTAATAAATCTATCCCTAGTTACATAACACCAAGGCATTTTGGCCCATATTTACTAAGCAGCGCTACACTTTAAGACACCTTCTTTACGGGGTCAAAATGTGTCTCATGTCATAGCACTGCTTTCTAAATGTGGCCAATAGTGTAATCCAATTCTTCTCCTCTACATGTTTTATTTGACAAGGTATTAAGTCATTTAGATGTGATGTGATGAGTGCCAGCGCTTACTATGCTCGTAGGTCCTATATAAGGGCTGTTCTATACTGCGTAGTTGGCTTAGGTCAGTCTATAACGGTGCCGCGCGCACGCCCGGCAGCGAGCGTTGAACCGGCCAACAGCGGGGAAGATGAGGAAAATAAAGAATTTGCGCCGCCACCGCTTCTAAAATGTATGTATATATGTGTGTATACGTGTATATGTATTTGTGTGTGTGTATGTATGTGTATGTATGTGTATGGATGTTTTTGTGTGCTTGTGTGTATGTGTCAAGTTTCGCTCACCGTATAGACACAAAAAGCTTGCGCGCGCACGGCCACACACTCTATAGAACAGTCCTAACACGTGATCGTTGCCTTTGTGTCCCGGCATACCCATTATAGACATGTGCGGAAGCTTTAAAAGCTTGTGTTATGGGTGCGATGTCACACATTCGTTTAAGTGAGGTAAACCTCTAAGGAAGCTTGTGGACATCGGTCACTCCAAAACCAATACCAATTCTAATTTCCCATCTGGAAAAGTGGGAGAAAGACAGAGCAATAGAATTGCACCAGATTTAACAAAGGAACTGCCGACACCCCACAATGTAAATGTCAGGCAAGATTCCCCTTTCACGTCTGGCCTAGTCCTGATTGCTCTGAAAAAAGACACCATTTTTTTAGAGGCAATCCAAGCACTTTATTTAATTATTACAGCTCAATCCCCTTACAACGCTGTGCTTGGGGTCCAAAGAATCACATCGCGTTATAAGCGGATCTTGTTATAAATAATGTACAATTGTATGCATTGTACAATAAAGTATTTAAGATAACAATAATCGTGTTGTAAAGTATTCATACATACGAAAATTGGGAGCCACGCTTGCATCGCGTTATAAGCAGATTCGCGTTATAACAGAGTTGAGCTGTATTGGGGTTTTTTTTACACGGGTTTATAGCAGGGGGTCTCTGGAGCTGAACCCCATTAATGTTAGCTCCGCGGGACCCCTGCTTCCAGAGATGCTTACCTCCGAAGGGAGTGCCAGTACCGCTCTGCTTTTTTAAGTTCCGCGTCATGTGGGCCATTAGGAAGCCACATCGGATGATGTCACGCTCATATTCCCACAGTCTCATACCAACGCCAAATGAATGGGCCCCTTCCCTTAAAGAGTTACAGTTTGTGAAAATGGGGAACTTGGAAATAGCGAGGTGCAGGAGGATATGCAAATAGTTTGAGATTACGTTTTAAGGAAACATGAATTGTAAGTGGCCGTGTGGAAAAATTAGGCTGTAACCGTGAACATTTGGCAAAGTGGGCTAATTTGTGTTTTCTTGACCCAAAATAAACTCGATGACCCATGAAAAAACAAAAAAGTTACCCAAATAATCACTATTCTCTTGTAACATCTACTGTATCGGCCAAACCAAACAAGCCCAGTTTTGTCTCACTCGGTTATTGTATTCTATATTTTAGCTGTCACATGCAAGGCTTTGGAGATTTCCACTTCTGGCTGGGTGACCTGTTCCCATATACATGGAGACTTCCAATACAATTCCAAATGCAGCTTAACTTGTGTAAACTTGTCTTCTTCAAATAGTGTCTTCTTGGTCTATTCTTCTAGCTGTAGCGTGTGAGATTCTGCAGAGTCCCTCTTATGGGCGGATGAACTGTGTCCATGCACTTGGAGACTTCCAATATAACTCCAGCTGCAGCTTCCATTGTGAAGAGGGCTTTATATTAAATGGCACGAACACAGTATTGTGCAATGCTTTGGGAGAATGGACAGTCCCAGCCCCTACCTGTGCAGGTAACTAAACTCTACCCACATTGCTGGTCACACCATGTCACTACCATTTCCTATTTCCGTGCAAGCAATTTATTTTGCATTAGGCCACACATTTGCAATGTTACTTGGAATCCAAGCAACTGCTCCAAGGGAATGAGCATTATAGGTTATAGGACACTCTTAGACTATGATGCATCTATTATCTGTCATCTGATAAAATGTTCTCATTGGTGAACACTAGTGAAATGATTTTACTCATTTTATTTTAACTCTTAGGGGACTGTGTGAAAATTGATGAGAAGTAAGGAGTTACAAACGGTGCTCATTTGCATGTCATTACCCAGAATCCCTAGCCGCAGTGGAAACTGTTTGCTTAGCGAAAATGGGGAAATACAGAGTTGCAGACCTGTCTGAGACATGAAAATGCACCACATGTGATATTTTTATTTACTAAAATAATTTTGAAATAAAACATTGCCATTTTGGCCATTTCAGTAAAAAAGCAACATGGTCTTTCATCAGGTACATTACACAGTACATGAGGTTGACAAATGACATACTGCATATCAGTCATGTTCAACCTTTTTTTAAATTCAAACCTGAGTGATATACGCACACTATATTATTATTGATTCAGATTATTTATAAATATATACCAGCATGACTCAAGTAAATAGCAATCAGATTGCTCCCTGATCAATACTCTGCCTATACTGTATCTAGCAAGAAAATAACCAGGGTTGGCGCTCAAGAGGAGAAAGTGCCACAAAAAAATAATCCAAATTAAAACAGTGAAATAGTGACACCCTCTGGTAACCAGGGCTCACTACAAGAAATTAACCCCAAAAATTGCAATACACATATAAAATAAAACTAAAATGAATAAACAATGGATACCCACTCAACCTAGACAAGATGGGAAAGTCTTCGTTTCCCCTGGGACGTAGTGGGTAGAGGTGACAAGGGAGCGGGACACCATGCACATGTAAAAGAGGAGAGATCACAAAAATAGTGCAATACAGTAAAGCACAAAAATGAAAATCATATGAAATTCTGCAAAGGTTCTACTCACAAGCAGACAGTGAGTAAAGGAATTTCACACATAAAGTGTACACGAACAGTAGTCCCACGTAGAGGGGCATCTGGGGACCAGGCTGGTATGGATAGGGTGCACTACAGCAGAGGACAAGAACACACCATAGCGCGAACTGTGCAACAATTTAATGAATTAAAAAACACTTCACAAGTGCTCACTTACAAAGCACAGGCATACCCCGCATTAACGTACCCAATGGGACCGGAGCATGTATGTAAAGTGAAAATGTACTTAACGTGAAGCACTGCCTTTTTTCCCACTTATCGATGCATGTACTGTACTGCAATCGTCATATACGTGCATAACTGATGTAAATAACGCATTTGTAACAGGCTCTACAGTCTCCCCGCTTGCGCACAGCTTCGGGACAGGTAGGGAGCCGGTATTGTTGTGCAGGACGTGCTGCCAGGCGCATGCGTGAGCTGCTGTTTGCCTATTGGGCGATATGTACTTACTCGCGTGTGTACTTAAAGTGAGTGTCCTTAAACCGGGGTATGCCTGTATAAGAAATTATCAGGCAATAAGGAATCAGAGGTACAGGCATATGATGATCTCACCGCCCCTCCTCTCCAGGAATCGCGATTAGGTTTGGAATGGAGACGCTCCGCCACAGGTGCTCCTAATTGCGGCCACAAGAAGCAACGAACAGCTCAGTGTCTCTCCTCCACGTGTCTTGGTATCTGCCTCGATTTGACGCATTTCGCTAGAGAAATAGCTTTGTCAGGAATCTAGCACCCTATCCTACACCTGCTCTTAAATAAAATTTGTTCGCTCTTCATTGGTGGTGTATAATGGTCTCTGGTGATGGTGAATTGATGCGCTGCATCTGTGACCATAGTCACCCGGGATACATGATACACGTCCAATCCAAGATGGCCGCCGTCGGGACATAAACTTACAAACACCTTGTATAACTTTATCAGCCACATTGTCTTAGTGACACAGTATTGGAATACATGATACAAAGCCAATCCAAGATGGCCGCCGCCTGTATCTAACCTCTTCAGCAAAAATCTGCATAATGTACATTTACTCATTAAAGTTGAGGGGTAACAACTATTTTATTTTTCTTCCCCACTCACTGCTTCCTGCTCATTTAAATTAGAATTGTGTAAACTTATCTTCTTCAAATATTGTCTTCTTGCTCTATGCTTCTAGCTGTAGTGTGTGAGGTTCTGCAGAGTCCCTCTTATGGGCGGATGAACTGTGTCCATGCACTTGGAGACTTCCAATATAACTCCAGCTGCAGATTCCATTGTGAAGAGGGCTTTATATTAAATGGCGCGAACACAGTATTGTGCAATGCTTTGGGAGAATGGACAGTCCCAGCCCCTACCTGTGCAGGTAACTAAACTCTATCCACATTGCTGGTCACACCATGTCACTACCATTTCCTAATGCCGTGCAAGCAATTTATTTTGCATTAGGCTACACATTTGCAATGTTTCTTGGAATCCAAGCAACTGCTCCAAGGGAATGAGCATTAAAGGTTATGTAGCCCCGAGGTAAAATTAAGCTTTCTGGCCCCCCTCCGCGAGTGCCGTGCGGTAGCGGGTGCCGCCGGAGGCTGCGACGGACCCGCCGGCACTTCGCGAGGGTGGGGGCCAGTGCAGGGAGCAGAGCGTTGCTTTGAGGCGCAGGCCGGTTGCCGGGGACGCGATCGGGCCGTCGCTAAGGCCGCGATCGCGCTGCCACCAGCTCGGCGGCTGAAGGAGAGGGTGCCGCCATTGCGCGTTAGTTCGCGCATGCGCAGTAGGCGGCAAGTGCAGGGAAGGCTAGGGAGAGATCGCGCGAGGGCAGGACAGGGTAGAGGGAGGTTGTGGCGGCCATTAGAAGTTCGCGCATGCGCCAGGCAAGTGCGCATGCGGCCCCAATGCTTAGGCAGCCCCCTGGGAACTACAATTCCCAGGAGGCATAGGGAGACAGGCACCAGGTGCCTGATAGTGGCCAATAGGGCTGGAGGAAGCTCAGCCCGGGAAAAGAGATACATTTCCCGGGCTTTGCATGAGTCAGTCAGGAAGAAGCAGAGGAAGGAGTAGGAAGGGTGTAGGGAGCGAGTGGCTCCTGCACCAGGTAAGGGTTCTCCTTAGGTCCCCAGGCAGGCCCCAATTCCCGGTATGGGCAGGGGGTAACTGAAGAGGGACGGCCCTAGATAAGGAGGTTACCCTTAGGTGCGAAAGGTGCAGGTTTGGCAGTGCCACAGCGGGTAGTGCTGTGCGCACTGGCAAATAGGCACAGCGTGTGTGCAGTGGATTATTTGCTGCGGGATTCAGGTGGCTGTGTACGATTGCAGTTGTATGTGTGTGTCGCTGCATGTGCTGGGCGCAGTGTGTGCAGCGTGTGTGAAGTCTGCAGGCTGACGGTGAGAGCTGTGTGTCTGCTGCAGGCTGTTAGGATTAGCGAGTAGCTAGTGGTTATGGAGGATTAGGGACGTGGGTAGCTAGGGGAGTGGGGCAGGTTATTACTCCGCAGGTCCTAGGAGATTTCCCCAAGCCACCCCAGGTTACGGTTCATCAGGGACAGGCCCTAGGTTAGGGTTCCTGTCATTTTAGGGTTAGTTAGGGATAGATAGGGATAGCGGCGGTTGCTGTTCCCGTGAGGCGGTGGTGTTACCGAGAGACGGTTGTGTTCCCGTGAAGTGGTGGGACCCTCGTTGGGGTTCCTGGAGAAGTACCTGGATAGGATCAGACGGATGCATCGCACGTCTGACCCTTTGAGAAGAGTGTTGCAGGCCCGAGCATCGGAGTGCTCGGAAGGTATTTCCACATAAGTGCACCAACAGGCCTAACAGATAATTTAGTGACTGCGCAGTCACCCACGACCTCCGTAGGAGTACGGGACACTGGGTGTGGGGGATTACAGGACACTGGGTGGGGACACCAGACATTGGGCCTGAGGTGATAAGGTTATGATGTTATGTAAATGTGTAATATGTGTGTTAGTAAAGTGTTAGTTATTATTTCTATCGTATACGTGTGTTATTGTATTTCTTACCCAGGGCTATCTTTCATAACGGGGATCCAGGTAAATGGTAAGGGTTTCCCCAGGCTCCCAGCTAGCGGAGGCTCAAATCTCCTGGAGCCACAGGTGTTATACAGCTACCAGTAGTCCCTTAGGAAAGGTGTTCAGATAAAAAGGGACCGGTGAGACCACAAGGGGCCAATGTGAGATTGGGCGGGTCAGGCCGGTTCACAAAAAGGGCTACAGTTATATGACACTCTTAGACTATGATGCATCTATTATCTGTCATCTGATAAAATGTTCTCATTGGTGAACACTAGTAGCTGCAGTGGAAACTGTTTGCTTAGCGATAATGGGGAAAGACAGAGTTGCAGACCTGTCTGAGACATGAAAATGCACCACAAGTGATATTTTTATTTACTAAAATAATTTTGAAATACAAAATTACCATTTTGGCCAATTCAGTAACAAGGAACATGGTCTTTCATCAGGTACATTACACAGTACTTGAGGTTGAAAAATGACATACTGTATATCAGTCATGTTCAAACTTTTGTTCAATTCAAACCTGGATGAGATACGCACACTATATTATTATTGATTCAGATTATGTATAAATATATACCAGCATGACTCCAGTAAATAGCAATCAGATTGCTCTCCTGATCAATACTCTGCCTATACTGTATCTAACCTGTTCAGCATATCTCTGCATATTGAACATTTACTCATTAAAGTTGAGGGGTAACAACTATTTTATTTTTCTTCCTCACTCACTGCTTCCTGCTCATTTAAATTAGAATTGTGCAACTTATCTTCTTCAAATATTGTCTTCTTGCTCTATTCTTCTAGCTGTAGTGTGTGAGGTTCTGCAGAGCCCCTCTTATGGGCGGATAACCTGTGTCCATGCACTTGGAGACTTCCAATATAACTCCAGCTGCAGCTTCCATTGTGAAGAGGGCTTTATATTACAAGGATCAGAAACAGTGTTGTGCCAGGCATCCGGAGAATGGTCAGATCCAACTCCTACCTGTGCAGGTAACTAAACATATTAATTGCTAGTTTCAATACGTTTATAACCACTGCCCTTTTTATGAAGCAAGATTGCGGTTTTACTATTTCACTTATAACCACTTCTCTTCAAGAGATATTGTTGGATTGCAAGTTAGATCTCCGCTTAATAAATCTATCCCTACTGTAGTTACACAACACCAAGGTATTTTGGCCCATATTTACTAAGCAGCGCCACACTTTAAGACACCTTCTTCACAGGGTCAAAATGTGTCTCATGTCATAGCACTGCTTTCTAAATGTGGCCCATAGTGTAATCCAATTCTTCTCCTCTACATGTTTTATTTGACAAGGTATTAAGTCATTTAGATGTGATGTGATGAGTGCCAGCGCTTACTATGCTCGTAGGTCCTATATAAGGGCTGTTCTATACTGCGTAGTTGGCTGAGGTTAGCAAGGCAGGGAGCGTGGAACCGGCCAACAGGGGGGAAGATGAGGAAAATAACGAATTTGCGCCGCCACCGCCGCTGAAATGTGTGTGTGTGTGTGTGTGTGTGTGTGTGTGTGTGTGTGTGTGTGTGTGTGTGTGTGTGTGTGTGTGTGTGTGTGTGTGTGTGTGTGTGTGTGTGTGTGTGTGTCAAGTTGAATAAATAAAAATTATTTTTATTGTGCTACGGTTTTTTTTTTTTTAAATATTATGTAATACATTATTAACTCATGCACACACACACACACATATACATACACATATACACATATACATACACATATACACACACAAACACACAGACCACTTGCCTGTCGCTCACCGTATAGACACAAAAAGCTTGCGCGCGCACGGCCGCACACTCTATAGAACAGCCCTAACACGTGATCTTTGCCTTTGTGTCCCGGCATACCCATGATAGACATGTGCGGAAGCTTTAAAAGCTTGTGTTATGGGTGCGACATCACACATTCGTTTAAGTTAGGTAAACCTCTAAGGAAGCTTGTGGACATCGGTCACTCCAGAACCAATACCAATTCTAATTTCCCATCTGGAAAAGTGGGACAAGACAGTGCAATAAAATTGCACCAGATTTAACAAAGGAACTGCCGACATCCCACAATGTAAATGTCAGGCAAGGTTCCCCTTTCACTTCTGGCATAGTCCTGACTGCTCTGAGAAAAGGCACCATTTTTTAGTGGTAATCCAAGCACTTTATATTAACTATTACAGCTCAATCCCCTTATAACACTGTGCTTGGGGTCCAAAGAATTACATCGCGTTGATGAAATACCCTCCAATTGCCTCTCAATCTACCACGTGGATTGTGAGTTTGTATACATGGATTTTAGACAGTAAATTAAAAAAATGATAGCAGCTAATGTAAAGATAAGGGGAAATCTGTAACATTAAGAGGAAAGGAAGCAAGATGGGAGGAAGCAGAGACACGGTGAGCATGGAGACAAGAAATGGACAGTAACAAATGGGGAGGGAATACAGAATGGGACATAAGAACAGGAGACTGGGAAGAAGTCAGGGAGAAGATAAGAAACGAGGTAAAAAGGGAAGAAGAAGGGGTTTGGGCTTTTATGGCAAAAATAGATATGAGCCAAAAGAAAAGGGGTTTTTAGTAAGGACATAAGAAGGGTTGGAAATGAAAAGCAGAACATGTTCAACCAAGAAGGTGTGGGGTGGGTGTTATTTATGGAAAAACTCAGGTGCTTGCCAAAATAATAATTGAAAGGTCTCATTCACGATGTACTTTGCATCAATGTGACCAAGAGGCCAACCGTTCTCTCACACTCATATTCCCACAGTCTCATATCAACGCCAAATAAATGGGCCCCTTTCCTTAAAGAGTTACAGTTTGTGAAAATGGGGAACTTGGAAATAGCGAGGTGCAGGAGGATATGCGAATAGTTTGAGATTACGTTTTAAGGAAGCATGAATTGTAAGTGGCCGTGTGGAAAAATTAGGCCGTAACCGTGAACATTTGGCAAAGTAGGCTAATTTGTGTTTTCTTGACCCAAAATAACCTCGATGACCCATGAAAAAAACAAAAATTTTACCCAAATAATCCATATTCTCTTGTAACATCTACTGTATAGGCCAAACCAAACAAGCCCAGTTTTGTCTCACTCGGTTATTGTATTCTATATTTTAGCTGTCACATGCGAGGCTTTAGAGATCTCCACTTCTGGCTGGATGACCTGTTCCCATATACATGGAGACTTCCTATCCCATTCCAGATGCAGCTTTACTTGTGTAAACTTATCTTCTTCAAATATTGTACTCTCTATTCTTCTAGCTGTAGCGTGTGAGGTTCTGCAGAGCCCCTCTTATGGGCGGATGAACTGTGTCCATGCACTTGGAGACTTCCAATATAACTCCAGCTGCAGCTTCCATTGTGAAGAGGGCTTTATATTAAATGGTGCGAACACAGTATTGTGCAATGCTTTGGGAGAATGGACAGTCCCAGTCCCTACCTGTGCAGGTAACTAAACTCTATCCACATTGCTGGTCACACCATGTCACTACCATTTCATAATGCCGTGCAAGCAATTTATTTTGCATTAGGCTACACATTTGCAATGTTACCTGTAATCCAAGCAACTGCTCCAAGGGAATGAGCATTATAGGTTATATGACACTCTTAGACTATAATGCATCTATTATCTGTCATCTGATAAAATGTTCTCATTGCTGAACACTAGTAAAATGATTTTACTCATTTTATTTTAACTCTTAAGGGACTGTGTGAAAATAGATGAGAAGTAAGGAGTTACAAACGGTGCTCATTTGCATGTCATTACCCAGAATCCCTAGCTGCAGTGGAAACTGTTTCCTTAGCGATAATGGGGAAAGACAGAGTTGCAGACCGGTTTGAGACATGAAAATGCACCACATGTGATATTTTTATTTACTAAAATAATTTTGAAATAAAACATTGCCATTTTGTCCATTTCAGTAAAAAAGCAACATGGTCTTTCATCAGGTACATTACACAGTACATGAGGTTGACAAATGACATACTGCATATCAGTCATGTTCAACCTTTTGTTGAATTCAAACCTGGGTGAGATACGCACATAATACTGTAGTATTATTGATTCAGATTATGTATGAATATATACCAGCATGACTCCAGTAAATAGCAATCAGATTGCTCCCTGATCAATACTCTGCCTATACTGTATCTAGCCTGTTCAGCATATCTCTGCATAATGTACATTTATTTATTAAAGTTGAGGGGTAACAACTATTTTATTTTTCTTCCTCACTCATTGCTTCCTGTTCATTTAAATTAGAATTGTGCAACTTATCTTCTTCAAATATAGTCTTCTTGCTCTATTCTTCTAGCTGTAGCGTGTGAGATTCTGCAGAGACCCTCTTATGGGCGGATGAACTGTGTCCATGCACTTGGAGACTTCCAATATAACTCCAGCTGCAGCTTCCATTGTGAAGAGGACTTTATATTAAATGGCGCAAACACAGTATTGTGCAATGCTTTGGGAGAATGGACATTCCCAACCCCTACCTGTGCAGGTAACTAAACTCTACCCACATTGCTGGTCACACCATGTCACTACCATTTCATAATGCCGTGCAAGCAATTTATTTTGCTTTAGGCTACACATTTGCAATGTTACTTGGAATACAAGCACCTGCTCCAAGGGAATGAGCATTATAGGTTATATGACACTCTTAGACTATGATGCATCTATTATCTGTCATCTGATAAAATGTTCTCATTGGTGAACACTAGTACAATGATTTTACTCATTTTATTTTAACTCTTAGGGGACTGTGTGAAAATAGATGAGAAGTAAGGAGTTACAGTGGCGGCCAGATTTAATCTAAAGTGGCTGCCTCTGCGGGTATTTTTAACCCGCGGACGGCGCGTGGCTATTTTCGGCCGGTTTCGGCCGGTTTTCCCGCGCCTTAGGCGCTTTCAATGATAAGTGCCATTAGTGCTTATCTATTGAAGCGGCCATCGCACGGGAAACTCCGATTCAAATCGGAGAAAAGCCCCGCGGTTAGCCCGCATTTAACCCGGCAAGCTTTAGAATAAAGCTGGCCGGGACAGTACAAACGGTGCTCATTTGCATGTCATTACCCAGAATCCCTAGCTGCAGTGGAAACTGTTTGCTTAGCGCTAATGGGGAAATACAGAGTTGCAGACCTGTCTGAGACATGAAAATGCACCACATGTGATATTTTTATTTACTAAAATAATATTGAAATAAAACATTGCCCTTTTGGCCATTTCAGTAAAAAGCAACATGGTCTTTCATCAGGTACATTACACAGTACTTAAGGTTGAAAAATGAAATACTGTATATCAGTCATGTTCAACCTTTTGTTCAATTCAAACCTGGGTGAGATACGCACACTATATTATTATTGATTCAGATTATGTATAAATATATACCAGCATGACTCCAGTAAATAGCAATCAGATTGCTCCCTGATCAATACTCTGCCTATACTGTATCTAGCCTGTTCAGCATATCTCTGCATAATGTACATTTACTCATTAAAGTTGAGGGGTAACAACTATTTTATTTTTCTTCCTCACTCACTGCTTCCTGCTCATTTAAATTAGAATTGTGCAACTTATCTTCTTCAAATATTGTCTTCTTGCTCTATTCTTCTAGCTTTATTATGTGAGGTTCTGCAGAGACCCTCTTATGGGCGGATGAACTGTGTCCATGCACTTGGAGACATCCAATATAACTCCAGCTGCAGCTTCCATTGTGAAGAGGGCTTTATATTACAAGGATCAGAAAAAGTGTTGTGCCAGGCATCAGGAGAATGGTCAGATCCAACTCCTACCTGTGCAGGTAACTAAACATTAATTGCTAGTTTCAATACATTTATAACCACTTCCCTTTTTATGAAGCAAGATTGCGGTTTTACTATTTCATTTATAAACCACTTCTCTTCAAGAGAAACTTGTTGGATTGCAAGTTAGATCTCCGTTTAATAAATCTATCCCTAGTTACACAACACCAAGGCATTTTGGCCCATATTTACTAAGCAGCGCCACACTTAAAGACACCTTCTTCACGGGGTCAAAATGTGTCTCATGTCATAGCACTGCTTTCTAAATGTGGCCCAAAGTGTAATCCAATTCTTCTCCTCTACATGTTTTATTTGACAAGGTATTAAGTCATTTAGATGTGATGTGATGAGTGCCAGCGCTTACAGTGCTCGTAGGTCCTATATAAGGGCTTGTAAAAGCTGTAAAAATGTTACAACAAAAATTCAGTTATCAAATGAGTTTAGTCAGAGTGCACACAGTGGAGACAGCTTCAAAACAAAAAGCTCTCTCCCAGATAACACGATATGCCATATATTTATACCCTAAAAACTAAAGCTCCACCCCTTTATGGGGGGGCTTGCACATCACTAAATATGACATAATTTTGTAATACATAACAATGCTAAAACTGATGTAAGTTTGCAATACATAACAAATGATGTAAGTGTGCGTCGCCTAAATTAACATAATCTTGTAATACATAACAAAAATGAAATGATACATATTATTCTTTAAGGGGTTGAATGTGAGAAATGATTTCTATCTCTGAGTCCACCAGACACTCGAATGCTGAGAAGTCGGTTCTAATTCTGATCTCACTTCTCAAGACTTTACCTGGCACTTAAATGTGAGAACTCTTCTCTAATTCTAATCTCACTCCTCAAGGCTGTATGTCCCCTCCCTTCTTCTGCAGCTGAGCTGGCCAGAGCTGGTAAACACTGAGAGCGAAAAATCTTTTTACCCACTATAACTTTCATGCAGCTTTCATACAGACATAAGACAAAATGGATGACACAAACACAGCACATTACAACATAAATTACAGACAAGGACTAGAACAATAACAAGATGGCTGACAAAAATAGTCAGACAAAATGGCTGCTTTGACCCTAATGCTCTTACGTCAGACCCCCTAATGTCTCAACTTCGTCAGGCTGTTCTATACTGCGTAGTTGGCTGAAGTTAGTCTATAATGGTGCCGCGCGCACGCAAGGCAGGGAGCGTGGAACCGGCCGACAGGGGGGAAGATGAGAAAAATAACGAATTTGCGCCGCTACCGCAGCTGAAATGTGTGTGTATGTATTTATGTATATGTGTGTATGTGAGTATGTGTGTATGTGTCAAGTTGAATAAATAAAAATTATTTTTATTGTGCAACGGGTTTTTTTATTTGAAAATATTATCTAATACATTATTAACTCATACACATACATACACACATACATACACACATACACATATACATACATATACACACACAAACACATAGACCACATGCCTGTCGCTCACCGTATAGACACAAAAAGCGTGCGGCACGCGCGCGCAGGCTGCGCACTCTATAGAACAGCCCTAACACGTGATCTTTCCCTTTGTGTCCCGGCATACCCATGATAGACATGTGCGGAAGCTTTAAAAGCTTGTGTTATGGGTGCGATGTCAAACATTCGTTTAAGTGAGGTAAACCTCTAAGGAAGCTTGTGGACATCGGTCACTCCAAAACCAATACCAGTTCTAATTTCCCATCTGGAAAAGTGGGACAAAGACAGTGCAATAAAATTGCACCAGATTTAACAAAGGAACTGCCGACACTCCACAATGTAAATGTCAGGCAAGGTTCCCCTTTCACTTCTGGCCTATTCCTGATTGCTCTGAAAAAAGACACCATGTTTTAGTGGCAATCCAAGCACTTTTTTTAAACTATTACAGCTCAATCCCTTATAACGCTGTGCTTGTGGTCCGAAGAACCACATCGCGTTGATGAAATACCCTCCAATTGCCTCTCAATCTACCACTTGGATTGTGAGTTTATATACATGGATTTTAGACAGTAAATTAAAAAAATGATAGCAGCTAATGTAAAGATAAGGAGAAATCTGTAACATTAACAGGAAAGGAAGCAAGATGGGAGGAAGCAGAGACACGGTGAGCATGGAGACAAGAAATGGGCAGTAACGAATGGGGTGGGAATATAGAATGGGACATAAGAACAGGAGACTGGGGAAGAAGTCAGGGAGGAGATAAGAAAGGGGGTAAAGAAGGGAAGAAGAAGGGGTTTGGGCTTTTATGGCAAAAATAGATAGGGGTTTGGGCTTTTATGGCAAAAATAGATATGAGCCAAAAGAAATGAGGGATTAAGTAAGGACATAAGAAGGGTTGGAAATGAAAAGCAGAACATGTTCAAACAAGAAGGTCTGTGGTGGGTGTTATTTATGGAAAAACTTAGGTGTTGTCGAAATAATAATTGAAAGGTCTCATTCACAATGTACTTTGCATCAATGTGACCAAGAGGCCAACCGTGCTCTCACACTCATATTCCCACAGTATCAACGCCAAATGAATGGGCCCCTTCCCTTAAAGAGTTACAGTTTGTGAAAATGGGGAACTTGGAAATAGCGAGGTGCAGGAGGATATGCAAATAGTTTGAGATTACGTTTTAAGGAAACATGAATTGTAAGTGGCCATGTGTTCATTTGGCAAAGTAGGCTAATTTGTGTTTTCTTGACCCAAAATAACCTCGATGACCCATGAAAAAACTAAAATGTTATCAAAATAATCACTATTCTCTTGTAACATCTACTGTATAGGCCAAACCAAACAAGCCCAGTTTTGTCTCACTCGGTTATTGTATTCTATATTTTAGCTGTCACATGCGAGGCTTTGGAGATTTCCACTTCTGGCTGGATGACCTGTTCCCATATACATGGAGACTTCCTATCCCATTCCAAATGCAGCTTTACTTGTGTAAACTTATCTTCTTCAAATAGTGTCTTCTTGCTCTATTCTTCTAGCTGTAGTGTGTGAGATTCTGCAGAGTCCCTCTTATGGGCGGATTAACTGTGTTCATGCACTTGGAGACTTCCAATTTAACACCCGCTGCAGCTTCCATTGTGAAGAGGGCTTTATATTAAATGGTGCGAACACAGTATTGTGCAATGCTTTGGGAGAATGGACAGTCCCAGCCCCTACCTGTGCAGGTACTGTAACTAAAGTCTACCCACATTGCTGGATACACCATGTCACTACCATTTCCTAATGCCGTGCAAGCAATTTATTTTGCATTAGGCTACACATTTGCAATGTTTCTTGGAATCCAAGCAACTCCTCCAAGGGCATGAGCATTAAAGGTAATATGACACTCTTAGACTATGATGCATCTATTATCTGTCATCTGATAAAATGTTCTCATTAGTGAACACTAGTAAAAGGGTTTTACTCATTTTATTTTAACTCTTAGGGGACTGTGTGAAAATAGATGAGAAGTAAGGAGTTACAAACGGTGCTCATTTGCATGTCATTACCTAGAATCCCTAGCTGCAGTTGAAACTGTTTGCTTAGCGATAATGGAGAAAGACAGAGTTGCAGACCTGTTTGAGACATGAAAATGCACCACATGTGATATTTTTATTTACTAAAATAATATTGAAATAAAAGATTGCCATTTTGTCCATTTCAGTAAAAAAGCAACATGGTCTTTCATCAGGTACATTACACAGTACTTGAGGTTGAAAAATGACATACTGTACTGTATACTGTATCAGTCATGTTCAACCTTTTGTTAAATTCAAACCTGGGTGAGATACGCACACTATATTATTATTGATTCAGATTATGTATAAATATATACCAGCATGACTCCAGTAAATAGCAATCAGATTGCACCCTGATCAGTACTCTGCCTATACTGTATCTAGCCTGTTCAGCATATCTCTGCAAAATCTACATTTACTCATTAAAGTTGAGGGCTAACAACTATTTTATTTTTCTTCCTCACTCACTGCTTCCTGCTCATTTAAAGTAGAATTGTTCAACTTATCTTCTTCAAATATAGTCTTCTTGCTCTATTCTTCTAGCTATAGTGTGTGAGATTCTGCAGAGCCCCTCTTATGGATGGATGAACTGTATCCATGCACTTGGAGACTTCCAATATAACTCCAGCTGCAGCTTCCAATGTGAAGAGGGCTTTATATTAAATGGTGCGGACACAGTATTGTGCAATGCTTTGGGAGAATGGACATTCCCAACCCCTACCTGTGCAGGTAACTAAACTCTACCCACATTGCTGGTCACACCATGTCACTACCATTTCATAATGCCGTGCAAGCAATTTATTTTGCATTAGGCTACACATTTGCAATGTTACTTGGAATCCAAGCAACTGCTCCAAGGGAATGAGCATTATAGGTTATAGGACACTCTTAGACTATGATGCATCTATTATCTGTCACCTGATAAAATGTTCTCATTGGTGAACACTAGTACAATGATTTTACTCATTTTATTTTAACTCTTAGGGGACTGTGTGAAAATAGATGAGAAGTAAGGAGTTACAAACGGTGCTCATTTGCATGTCATTACCCAGAATCCCTAGCTGCAGTGGAAACTGTTTGCTTAGCACTAATGGGGAAAGACAGAGTTGCAGACCTGTCTGAGACATGAAAATGCACCACATGTGATATTTTTATTTACTAAAATAATATTGAAATAAAACATTGCCATTTTGGCCATTTCAGTAAAAAGCAACATGGTCTTTCATCAGGTACATTACACAGTACTTGAGGTTGAAAAATTACATACTGTATATCAGTCATGTTCAACCTTTTGTTCAATTCAAACCTGGGTGAGATACGTACACTATATTATTATTGATTCAGATTATGTATAAATATATACCAGCATGACTCCAGTAAATAGCAAGCAGATTGCTCCCTGATCAATACTCTGCCTATACTGTATCTAGCCTGTTCAGCATATCTCTGCTTAATGTACATTTACTCATTAAAGTTGAGGGCTAACAACTATTTTATTTTTCTTCCTCACTCACTGCTTCCTGCTCATTTAAATTACAATTGTGCAACTTATCTTCTTCAAATATTGTCTTCTTGCTCTATTCTTCTAGCTGTAGTGTGTGAAGTTCTGCAGAGACCCTCTTATGGGCGGATGAACTGTCTCCATACCCTTGGAGACATCCAATATAAATCCAGCTGCAGCTTCCATTGTGAAGAGGGCTTTATATTACAAGGATCAGAAACAGTGTTGTGCCGGGCATCAGGAGAATGGTCAGATCCAACTCCTACCTGTGCAGGTAACTAAACATTAATTGCTAGTTTCAATACATTTATAACCACTGCCCTTTTTATGAAGCAAGATTGCGGTTTTATTATTTCACTTATAACCACTTCTCTTCAAGAGTTATTGTTGGATTGCAAGTTAGATCTCCGCTTAATAAATCTATCCCTACTGTAGTTACACAACACCAAGGCATTTTGGCCCATATTTACTAAGCAGCGCTACACTTTAAGACACCTTCTTCACGGGGTCAAAATGTGTCTCATGTCATAGCACTGCTTTCTAAATGTGGCCCATAGTGTAATCCAATTCTTCTCCTCTACATGTTTTATTTGACAAGGTATTAAGTCATTTAGATGTGATGAGTGCCAGCGCTTACAGTGCTCGTAGGTCCTATATAAGGGCTGTTCTATACTGCGTAGTTGGCTAAGGTTAGTCTATAATGGTGCCGTACGCGCACGGCAGGGAGCGTAGAACCGGCTGACAGGGGGGAAGATGAGGAAAATAACGAATTTGCGCCGCCACCGCCGCTGAAATGTGTGTGTATGTATGTATGTATATGTGTGTGTGTGTGTGTGTGTGTGTGTGTGTGTGTGTGTGTGTGTGTGTGTGTGTGTGTGTGTGTGTGTGTGTGTGTGTGTGTGTGTGTGTGTGTGTGTGTGTGTGTGTGTGTGTGTGTGTGTGTCAAGTTGAATAAATAAAAATTATTGTGCAACGTCTTTTTTTTATTTGAAAATATTATGTAATACATCATTAACTCATACACACACACACACACACACACACACACACACACACACACACACACACACACACACACACACACACACACACACACACACATACATACATACATACACACACACACATACACATATACACATATACATACACATGAAAAATAAACACAGAAGCGCACCAAGGGTCAAGATATATGTAATAAACAAGTAAAATAGTAGCAAGTAAAAACTTACATATAAAATTATATAAGTCCAGTAGAGGTCAGTGCACAGGTAACCAGGTAACCGGGTGCCTTCACATCACAGCAGCAGCAAGAGGGGAGAGCTGATCTACTTCAAGATCCTTTTTACGGAGCATGAGCGCGGTTTGATTCTTTCTCACATATACATACACACACACATACATACACACATACACATATACATACACACACACACACACACACACATACACATACACATATACATACACACACACACACATACACACATACACATATGTACACACACAAACACACAGACCACTTGCCTGTCGCTCACCGTATAGACACAAAAAGCGTGCGGCACGTGCACGTGCGCACACAGCCGCGCACTCTATAGAACAGCCCTAACACGTGATCTTTCCCTTTGTGTCCCGGCATTCACATGATAGACATGTGCGGAAGCTTTAAAAGCTTGTGTTATGGGTGCGATGTCACACATTCCTTTAAGTGAGGTAAACCTCTAAGGAAGCTTGTGGACATCGGTCACTCCAAAACCAATACCAATTCTAATTTCCCATCTGGAAAAGTGGGAGAAAGACAGTGCAATAAAATTGCACCAGATTTAACAAAGGAACTGCCGACACCCCACAATGTAAATGTCAGGCAAGATTGCTTGTCATGGTAACTTATGACAAGATATAATATACACCATAATACCTGATTTGAACTGAACACGACTAGATATGATAAAATATAATTTATTCCTTGAAAAAGGTGAACACACGAGATATACAAATAACAGACAAAATATGCACTTACTTAAAGTTGGAATGATGAAATAATCACGAATCTTGATTAGCAGTTCATACAGCAATCTCAGAATGACACAAAGACAATGGGCATAGACTGAGCCCTGTTTAAATACAATTTTCAGCCCTATACCTTAAGGCGCCTAGCCGGCTAGTGGAGTCATTTTAAGTAGGATCTTCCTTCCCTGCAAGTGTGAACTATGACACTTACAAACCACTCAGCCCCTTTGTTCTTGGCCCTAGTGTATACAATCAGGGCGGTTAACCTTTGATCAGAGGGCTTATGCTAAACCATTTGGCTGCCCTCCTGACTTATTAACATAACAGATGGACTCTGCGTTCTCATAGCAGACCCCAAATACCATTCACAGTTTAATATTTTCATATATTAATATCTTTGGTTCCGTTGGGTCCAGTGGGCTGTTATTTGCCAGTTTTTGTTGCCGGAACTGTACCTTCATTGTGGCCAAATCTCAGCCCACGGAGATCCACAAATGCAGGTTTAAACACTTTTGAAATACAGGATTCTTCCCTTTAAAAATTAATCTCTGCTTTTCACTCTTTCCCCATTGAAATCAACGGTCTCCGCCGCCATAGGCTTTTAATGGCGCGGCCTCGCCGTTGAAGTCAATGGGGTTCCCCGCCATAGACTTTCAATGGAGAGACGCCGCCATTGAAGTCTATGGAAAAACCAAAAATCTTTACATTTGCCCACACTCCGTTTGGTTGTTCGGAGAGGGCTGGGAATGGCCATGCATTCATGCCGGAACCTTGGCTACATGCCACCCAAATCACAGACTTCTGGTCCTTCCAGAACCAGAGATATGGACTTACATTTTTCACCAATTCGGACTTAGCCGTTTTCACGCCACGTGGCTTTTCCCCATTGGAATCAATGGCCGGCGCCGTCATAGACAATGCATGGGCGCGCTCCGCCATTGGATTCAATGGGACCTCCGCTCCGCCATTAAAGTCAATGGCGCGACCCTCTTTCTCCCCTCGACCCTTTAAGGGGGTCCCTCATTCCTGGACCCGGTGGGGGTCATGTGTGTTGGTTCCAAGGGGCTAGGGGCAACAAGAATTTTATTCCCAGGTGCCCTAGAACATAAGATTCCCACGCCAATTGTCATTGAACTTGACCCAAGTGATAAAGCTCTTTTCAAAGACATTGTATCCGCTTATGCGGTCTGCGGTTTTCTGATGGCTGCCAACCTGTTCCTGGAGGCCGACATCGAGGAATCCCCATTGAAGTCAATGGCCCCATTGACTTACAATGGGAAACCGCCGCTCCTCCTCTCGGACGCCACCTGCTGGTTGTCGCTGGAAACAGGTCCAAAACCGCTACTTCTGCCATTGGAATACATGGGGCCACAATGGCGACCTATGGGACTCTGCAAAATGGTGCCTGAAAAGGCGGGAACATGGAACAAAGAGCTATAAACACAAAATTAATCTTAACCCTTTCCCTCCCGCATTAATCCCAGTGTATGTGTTGGTGCAAACACTGGAACAGAAACAATACATTTTTGCAGAGGAATATACATTAGGATGTTGAAGAAAGGTAAAAACACATTACTGGACCACAGTCCAGTTAACCCCTTGCTTCCCAGGTGAGAGTAGGTGGTGGCCAAATGAGGTGTAATCCCTTTAATCCCGGGCCAAATCCCCTCTCCCATGACAGTTCCCCTTTCACTTCTGGCCTAGTCCTGATTGCTCTGAAAAAAGACACCATTTTTTTAGAGGCAATCCAAGCACTTTATTTTAACTTTTACAGCTCAATCCCCTTACAACGCTGTGCTTGGGGTCCAAAGAATCACATTGCGTTGATGAAATACCCTCCAATTGCCTCTCAATCTACCACTTGGATTGTGAGTTTGTATACATGGATTTTAGACAGTAAATTAAAAAAATGATAGCAGCTAATGTAAAGATAAGGGGAAATTTGTAACATTAACAGGAAAGGAAGCAAGATGGGAGGAAGCAGAGACACGGTGAGCATGGAGACAAGAAATGGACAGTAACAAATGGAGAGGGAATACAGAATGGGACATAAGAACAGGAGACTGGGGAAGAAGTCAGGGAGAAGATAAGAAAGGGGTAAAGAAAGGAAGAAGAAGGGGTTTGGGCTTTTATGGCAAAAACAGATATGAGCCAAAAGAAAAGGGCGTTTTAGTAAGGACATAAGAAGGGTTGGAAATGAAAAGCAGAACATGTTCAACCAAGAAGGTCTGGGGTGGGTGTTATTTATGGAAAAACTCAAGTGCTTGCCAAAATAATAATATAAATTATCTTTAACTGTGCATGCAATGTCTTGTATATAATGTATAGCCTACTCATTATGTAACTGTATTTGTAAACATGTATTACTTGTCTTAACTCTGTGCCCAGGACATACTTGAAAACGAGAGGTAACTCTCAATGTATTACTTCCTGGTAAAATATTTTATAAATAAATGTCACTACCATTTCATAATGCCGTGCAAGCAATTTATTTTGCATTAGGCTACACGTTTGCAATGTTACTTGGAATCCAAGCAACTGCTCCAAGGGAATGAGCATTGTAGGTTATATGACACTCTTAGACTATGATGCATCTATTATCTGTCATCTGATAAAATGTTCTCATTGGTGAACACTAGTGAAATTATTTTACTCATTTTATTTTAGCTCTTAGGGGACTGTGTGAAAATTGATGAGAAATAAGGACTTACAAATGGTGCTCATTTGCATGTTATTACCCAGAATCCCTAGCTGCAGTGGAAACTGTTTGCTTAGCGATAATGGGGAAAGACAGCGTTGCAGACCTGTCTGAGACATGAAAATGCACCACATGTGATATTTTTATTTACTAAAATAATTTTGAAATAAAACATTGCCATTTTGGCAATTTCAGTAAAAAGCAACATGGTCTTTCATCAGGTACATTACACAGTACTTGAGGTTAAAAAATGACATATTGTATATCAGTCATGTTCAACCTTTTGTTCAATTCAAACCTGGGTGAGATACACACACTATATTATTATTGATTCAGATTGTGTATAAATATATTCCAGCATGACTGCAGTAAAAAGCAATCAGATTGCACCCTGATCAATACTCTGTCTATACTGTATCTAACCTGTTCAGCATATATCTGATTAATGTACATTTACTCATTAAAGTTGAGGGGTAACAACTATTTTATTTTTCTTCCTCACTCACTGCTTCCTGCTCATTTAAATTAGAATTGTGCAACTTATCTTCTTCAAATATTGTCTTCTTGCTCTATTCTTCTAGCTGTAGTGTGTGAGGTTCTGCAGAGCCCCTCTTATGGGCGGATGAACTGTGTTCATGCACTTGGAGACTTCCAATATAACTCCAGCTGCAGCTTCCATTGTGAAGAGGGCTTTATATTACAAGGATCAGAAAAAGTGTTGTGCCGGGCATCAGGAGAATGGTCAGATCCAACCCCTACCTGTGCAGGTAACTAAACATCAATTGCTAGTTTCAATACGTTTATAACCACTGCCCTTTTTATGAAGCAAGATTGCGGTTTCACTATTTCACTTATAACCACTTCTCTTCGAGATAAACTTATTGGATTACAAGTTAGATCTCTGTTTAATAAATCTATCCCTAGTTACATAACACCAAGGCATTTTGGCCCATATTTACTAAGCAGCGCTACACTTTAAGACACCTTCTTCACGGGGTCAAAATGTGTCTCATGTCATAGCACTGCTTTCTAAATGTGGCCCATAGTGTAATCCAATTCTTCTCCTCTACATGTTTTATTTGACAAGGTATTAAGTCATTTAGATGTGATGAGTGCCAGCGCTTACTATGCTCGTAGGTCCTATATAAGGGCTGTTCTATACTGTGTTGTTGGCTGAGGTTAGCAAGGCAGGGAGCGTGGAACCGGCCAACAGGGGGGAAGATGAGGAAAATAAAGTATTTGCGCCTCTACCGCCGCTGAAATGTATGTATTGTGTGTGTGTGTGTGTGTGTGTGTGTGTGTGTGTGTGTGTGTGTGTGTGTGTGTGTGTGTGTGTGTGTGTGTGTGTGTGTGTGTGTGTGTGTGTGTGTGTGTGTGTGTGTGTGTGTGTGTGTGAAGTTGAATAAATAAAAAAATATTTTTATTGTGCTACGGTTGTTTTTTATTTGAAAAATATTATGTAATACATTATTAACTCATACACACATACATACATACACACATACACACATATAACACACACACATACATACACACATATACATACATATACACACACAAACACACAGACCACTTGCCAGTCGCTTACCGTATAGACACAAAAAGCTTTTGCGCGCACGGCCACACACTCTATAGAACAGCCCTAACACATGATCTTTCCCTTTGTGTCCCGGCATACCCATGATAGACATGTGCGGAAGCTTTAAAAGCTTGTGTTATGGGTGCGATGTCACACATTCCTTTAAGTGAGGTAAACCTCTAAGGAAGCTTGTGGACATCGGTCACTCCAGAACCAATACCAATTCTAATTTCCCATCTGGAAAAGTGGGACAAAGACAGTGCAATAAAATTGCACCAGATTTAACAAAGGAACTGCCGACACCCCACAATGTAAATGTCAGGCAAGGTTCCCCTTTCACTTCTGGCCTAGTCCTGACTGCTCTGAGAAAAGACACCATGTTTTAGTGGTAATCCAAGCACTTTTTTTTAACTATTACAGCTCAACTCCCTTACAACGCTGTGCTTGGGGTACTAAGAACCACATCGCGTTATAAGCGGATGACGTTAGAAATAATGTACAATTGTATGCATTGTACAATAAAGTATTTAAGATAACAATAATCCTGTTGTAAAGTATTCATACATACGAAAATTCGGAGCCACGCTTGCATCGCGTTATAAGCGGATTTGCATTATAAGCGGATCCGTGTTATAACGGGGTTGAGCTGTATTGGGTTTTTTTTTACACGGGTTTATAGCAGGGGGTCTCTGGAGCTGAAACCCATTAATGTTAGCTCCGCGGGACCCCTGCTTCCGGAGATGCTTACGTACCTCCGAAGGGAGTGCCAGTACCGCTCTGCTTTTTTAAGCTCCGCATCATGTCGGCCATTAGGAAGCCACATCGGATGATGTCACAGCTTCCTATTGGCCCGCAGGATGCAGGAGCTTTGATCCCAGAATGGATGACGCTGTGGCTACCGGCACTTACTACGGAGATATATATCTCCAGAAGCAGGCGGTTCCCACAGCTGAAATTAATGGGGTTTAGCTCTGGAAATCCCCTGCTTCAATCCTGCATAGAAAAAAAAACCAATTAATTAATGTAAACAAAAAAAAATGCCCTTATATTGCATTTTTAAGTCAGTTATACATTGTAAGTCATGTGGGCCATTAGGAAGTCACATTGGATGATGTCACGCTCATATTCCCACAGTTTCATACCAATTCCAAATGAATGGGCCCCTTCCCTTAAAGAGTTACAGTTTGTGAAAATGGGGAAGTTGGAAATAGCGAGGTGCAGGAGGATATGCGAATAGTTTGAGATTACGTTTTTTTTTGTTTCCAATTTTTTTATTAGGCATACTTACATTGAACAGACACGGTATTTTATCCTTAGCCTAATACAGAGTTATTTCCTTTCTAACATAAAGGAGATAGGGTAGAATAGAACCGACCCTCGCCTCTTTGGGCGAGGCTTCTGATCCACTTGGTGGACCGAAGGAAGAGAGATGAGAAAAAGAGCAGAGAAAGCGAGGGGGGTCGGGGAGTGACCGGGTAGGAGGGGTGCCCCCAACCCCACCACCAGATACTAACATAGCGTCCATCGTCTCGGCGGCTCGAGTCGCCTCCTCTTGTCTTTACCTAGTTTGTAAGATCAGCCATGGTTCCCATGTTTTATAAAAGGCTGCTGTAGATATTTTTAGAAAAGCCGACAACTTTTCCATGAGCATTTCCTCATTAATCCTTTTTTTTTTTATCATTTGCTTGGAGGGCGGGGTGATACCTTCCTCCAGGAGGCTGCCACTGCGCACCTGGCCGCTGTGAGAATGAAGGAGATTCATTTCCTTACTGGTTGGTCAATGTTCTCCGTTGGTCTGGCCAGCAAGTAGGTCAGTGGATCAATCAAACACACAATACCCCCCATCTACATCAAACACACAATCCCCCCCCTCCACATCAAACACACAATCCCCCCCTCCACATCAAACACGCAATCCCCCCCTCCACATCAAACACGCAATCCCCCCCTCCATATCAAACACGCAATCCCCCCCTCCACATCAAACACGCAATCCCCCCCTCCACATCAAACACGCAATCCCCCCCTCCACATCAAACACGCAATCCCCCCCTCCACATCAAACACGCAATCCCCCCCTCCACATCAAACACACAATCCCCCCCTCCACATCAAACACACAATCCCCCCCTCCACATCAAACACACAATCCCCCCCTCCACATCAAACACGCAATCCCCCCCTCCACATCAAACACGCAATCCCCCCCTCCACATCAAACACGCAATCCCCCCCTCCACATCAAACACACAATCCCCCCCTCCATATCAAACACACAATCCCCCCCTCCATATCAAACACGCAATCCCCCCCTCCACATCAAACACGCAATCCCCCCCTCCACATCAAACACGCAATCCCCCCCTCCACATCAAACACACAATCCCCCCCTCCACATCAAACACGCAATCCCCCCCTCCACATCAAACACGCAATCCCCCCCTCCACATCAAACACGCAATTCCCCCCTCCACATCAAACACGCAATCCCCCCCTCCACATCAAACACGCAATCCCCCCCTCCACATCAAACACATCCCTCCCTGCACCTCCCATCACTCTCCCCCCCTCACCTCACATCACTCTCCCCCCCTCACCTCACATCACTCTCCCCCCCTGCACCTCACATCACTCTCCCCCCCTCACATCATTCTCCCCCCCTGCACCTCACATCTCACTCCCTCCGTGCACCTCACAAGGATAACAGAGTCAGGCTGCACGGGTAAAACAGCATTTATTATTCTAAATAACACATTTATTTACGATGTTTACTTGAAACAAAATTACACTTAAAATACTTTAATTCAAATTAACTAATTTCCTAATCATCCATGTCAGCAGCCTCCCCCCCAAGTCTGCATCCCCCCCCCAAATCAGCATCCCCCCCAAGTCATTTCAGCAGCCCCCCAGCCCATTTCATTTCAGCAGCCCCCCAGCCCATTTCATTTCAGCAGCTAGCGCGCTCTAGCAGCAGACCCGGAAGTTCCGGGTCGCGCTACACTGCTAGAGCGCGTCCCCCTGCTGGAGCAGGCTGAGGTGGAAGGGGGGTTAGGGGGATTAGAAGAGAGCGCGCATTCCAATAGATTGCTGAAGCGCTCTCCTACGCTGGAGCGCGCTCTTCCTTTCCCTACCAGGGAAGGGGGTGAAGGGGGGGAGGGTTGAAGGGGGTCCGTCTCAGGCCGCACAGGGTGCCCCAGCCATATGATGTGCAGGCCTGCTCTGAAGTGTTATATTCCTGACTAGTTTAAGTGCACATATTGCAGCTAATTGTAGGGTTTAATATAATGTCAATGAGTCTGGATACTTTCTCTGTAATAGAAATGCACATTGTGCACTCCCCAAAACAATTGTCTTCTGAGAGCAAAAGTTGTCAGTTCTCAGTGGTAGCCAACATTCAAAATCATCCAGGAAATATTCTAGGCTAGCGTATCTTCTTAACCCCAGCCTCCGGCCTCCTGCAACCTTTAACCAGTGGTGTGCACTGCACTACAACGTTCTTTTGTAAGTTGGGGTGTGCACGAATGGGATTCAAGGCAAGGTTAGCTATTCTCTGGTCTCCAGTACCATCCAGGAGTGTGGAAGGCACTATCAAGAATGATTATGTAGCACTGCATGATTAATGTGCCAGGATTACTTGCCTGGACCAACATGGAGAAGACTGGCTTGCAACTGCAGTACCTTGAAGATCATTGGGAAGGCCTCCATCAGCAGTGGATCAACAAGGTTTGAAGATGATGATGATTACTTGTCTATCATGCGCAACGAGCTAACTTATGCATACTGTTTATTTCTGTAAGAAATGTTGAAGTTATTGACTTTAATAAATACAACCATTGAAACGTTTATTTTTAGCTGTCGGATGTGAGGATCTGCATAGTCTCCCTCATAGATGGATGAACTGTTCTCATGTACATGGAGACTTCCGATATAACTCCAGCTGCAGCTTCACGTGCGCTGAAGGGTTTGAATTACATGGCTCCAAGACAACACGGTGCAAGGCATCAGGGGAATGGACAGACCTGGCTGCTGAATGTTCAGGTAACTAAACTTGAAATTCTATTCCATCTGATACAACATGTGCACATGCATAAAGACAACATCATACATCACTTATTTGCAGAATAAATCAACTTTATACTGTACTTAGCCCCTTTTCAGTTAATTTGTGCAGTGTGTAGAGCAAAGGATCCAGTGAGTGAGATGTTAGGGTTCAATTTATTTGTCATTTAGTCCCCAATTACATATTCTCTGAAGGTGCTTTGCCATGCTGGAGAAGAGTTCATATCCACTCAAATGTCCCGTTTTTTTCACGCTTGTCAGCTGCACATGTGCGATCGGCGCTTGCCGGCTGCTCATGAGCATTTGCGGTCAGCAAGTACCAATCGCGCATGAGCGGCTGTCAAGCGAGCGCCCATCATGCATTCACAGCCAGTGAGCACCCATCGCGTGGTCGGCCTCACTGTTTGCGCATCGTTTGTGCACGCGCTAAATTTGTCCCGGCAAAAATATCGGCACCCCTACTTATAGGCGTATTATATGTAACAGTTAAAGACCAGATTAAAATGTGAGACAGCTTTAATTTTGAAAGAATTTAGACTGGTGGCGGCTGTTAGAGTCTCAGGTAGAATTAACCTTGTTTGATTAAGAAACTTCCATTAAATGTATGAAACTTAAACTTCTATTACATGTATGAAACTTAAACTTCTATTAAATGTATGAAACTTAAATTTGGGGTTAAGAAGATACGCTAGCCTAGAATATTTGCTGCATGATTTTGGATGTTGGCTACCACTGAGAACTGACAACGTTTGCTCTCAGAAGATAATTGTTTTGGGGAGTGCACAATGTGCATTTCTATTACAGAGAAAGTATCCAGACTCATTGACATTATATTAAGCCCTACAATTAGCTGCAATATGTGCACTTAAACCAGTCAGGAAATGCTGAATTAATGATAGGAAAGGGAAACAGTAACAATTGAAAAAACTATTGGCAGCAATTGTCTGGAATGTATTTATCAGGATATAGGGCTATATTTACAAACCGTGCTACTCCATACAACACTTTCCAGCATGGCTTAGTAAACATGCCCTTTACGGATCATTTCGAGGGACTGGGCTGTAAGGTGTCTTCCAGGCAGGACTGTTTCTCATGGAGTATAAATATTATATATAGTCTATTGGCTCTTAAAATAAAAGTGAATACAGAAGTTACCGAATTGCATTAATTGACCAAAGCTACAGTCTGGTTCCCAAGATACTGTTATTCACATCTGCTTATGTGAACGCAAGAGCTAATGCACAACAATAGTAAAATATACTGTCGTGATCATTTTAATGATGGCTAATTGCATTTGCATATTTCCCTCTGCAGCCGTGAGGTGCAGCTCTTTGCTGGAGCCAGACAGAGGAACCATGACCTGCGTCCACCCATTTCAATCACATAGTTATAACTCCTCTTGTACTTTTGATTGCACCAGAGGGTTTTTAATCGAGGGAACTGAACGCCTACAATGTGATGCCTCTGGGAAGTGGTCATCTATAACTCCTGTCTGCAAAGGTAGAACAGACAAACATTTGATCAAAGTAACATCAACAAGGTAGCTTATAATGTAAGAGTGCCCCAATACCGCATGCTCGGAATATCTCTCACGCCATCATGGGCAAGAAGGAGTTATGACAATTGCAATTTTCAGCAACTATCACAAGCACGCGAGTATCTACTTCTTCAGATCAAGAATGATGAAGCTGCCTGCAGTACAGTATGCGTTAGGATTACATAGTGTGGACATTTTCCCCACCATGGCCTATACGTACAGTATGCACGAAAGGTTACTACACTTTAGCATACTCTAATTTCAATGTCCCTTTCATATGGAATGGGAGTTAAGACGTGCTGAAGCTTAGCACCATTTAGTGAACATGGGGCCCTGGGCGAGGTGTGAAAATAACATGATTGTTGCTAAAGTAGTTAAACATCATAATACATCTTCCTTTTAGCCTAATATCAGGACTGAGTATCTGAATGAGAGATTTTACATACTGTTAGATTTTTAATGATTTTTAATGAGGCAAACCTATAAGCCACATCTCCTCCAATAACAATATAACATACAAGAAATATGACAATGTTAACATGTACTTTTGGCAGTATCAAGTTGCAAACAATCTATATTCATACTAAATTATACAAAATCTATTTAAAATGTAGATTTGAATAGTGACCCACAAATTCAACAGTAATAACATAAAATGTAAGAACCGTGACCATGTTAACATGTACTGGTGCAATGGGTAAGGAGGTCCCTGCTCCTGGGAGTGTACAATGTTAAAGGAAGGAGAACCTGGAAAGAGAATGTATAAGGAGGGAGAAAGGTATGTTTGGATGAGGTTGAGGCTGTGACCCTAGCAGCTGAGATGTTTGATCATGTGATGGTTAAATTGGTAGAGGAGGAATGAAAAAGAGTGTGGGTGTTTTGTAAGATGTTTAATAGACCACGATCAAGAAATTCGATTTAAGGCACCTTTTAAACGTGTGAAGAGAGACAGAGAATTAGTGCAATATAAATACAGACAAGATTAATCTGGAAATGCTATGTCATCAATATAACCCCTTCCCATATGCCCCATCTCTTGTAAATCCGAATTACAAGCTACAATACTTAACTATTTGAATATAGTATGCGTGAAACAAATCCTCACCAGTATAAATTCTACTCCCCTTCTTTTTAAGAAACCAATCCATTTCCTGCCCAGCCTTCCTTTACAGAATTGTTTTGTCAATAGTTAATTTCATGTTCCTCTACGTTGATGGATGTAGATAACATGGAGAAGCCCTTGCGTGACATCTGCTTCCACTTACTAACCGGTTCAGTCTGTCCTTTTCTAATGCGTTTCACCAATTACATAGACATATCCTGCTATGTCTTTTCCAGCTAAGACTTGTCCAGCACTGAAAGCTCCAGACATGGGGATGCTGAATTGTTCCCATCCATTCGGGGTTTCTAGCTACAACTCAAGCTGTCACTTTTCCTGTCTCAGAGGATTTCAGAGGAATGGTTCCGAAAATATACAGTGCACAGAATTTGGATACTGGACAGGATCTATTCCCTCGTGCCAAGGTTTGTTGTACACATGTGCCCAACACTGGAACCTTCTAAACACACCAGTCCTTCATTGGCTGAGAAATTTAGCAGGTGCTTTAAATTCCCCGCCTCTGTCCCCACACAGGGGAATTAGTTTTTGTTTATTTTCTGTTTAACATGGTAATTGAATATGCCTTTTTATTTACCGTAATATAAATGTATAGGGTTATTGAATAATTATGGGTAGTGATCTGATAACAAGTTGACTTTCATATAGGTCTTCTGGTGGTAAAGAGGGCATATTTGAGAAGGAGGGTCTCAGTGAGCAAAGACACTGACTGGAAACATTGACCCTGAGTTGGAATCAGGTGACCCTGGTTCAATTCCTAGCATGGACTGTGCCTGTAAAATTCCTATGTGCTGTGTACCACGTCCTATACTGTCATTGTGAAGCGCTTTGAGTCGTCCCATTGGGGAGAAAAATGCAATATGAAATAAAGTTATTATTATTACAGTATTATTATATTTAAGTTAAGACATTGTTACGTGTAGGAATTCTTTAAGTACTGTAAGACATCCTATTATCACTAACATATTATAAAGCAAGGTCTCAATTTAAAGAAAGAGTCTGCAAGACAAAATGGCCTTAAAATATAAACTGTATTAACCGTAAATTGTGAATGAATAATATTGTTTTGACAAATAAGTGAGAAGGTTCCATGTCATAGTCAATGTGTTGCTGCATAGCCTGAGACTATAAGAGTGCTGCATATCTGAATGTTACACACAAGACACTTTTATAGAAATAGGGACATATTTATTTACTAAGTCTTGCTATTCCATATGACACCATATGGCACATGAACACACTATATGGCCAATTTAAGTCAATGAACCATAGGGTGCCTTTTCTGCTGAGATGTATCTTGTGGAATAGCATTGCTTAGTAATACTATGTATTAGTGTCTGTGAGGTTTGTGGAATAGAGCATTCTGATTGGATAATGCACAAGGTTGATTTAAGTACACAGATGTATTTTATTAGTTCCCAACTAGCCACTGTACCCCCAACAACCCCTCATCCCCCCCTTGCAACACATACAGTACAGTAATGGGCAAAATTCCTATTACCCAGATCTGGATTATAGCGCATTTGCCTGTTAATAATAAAACATTACCCAGTCAGCATATAGTAAATTAAAGTTGTACTTACCCCTGCAAGGATGAAGGCAGTCCTCATCTTCGGCCTCTTCGGCCTCCATGGGCAGCAACATTAAAATAAAAAAAACGAACTACTGGCCACTAACCCCTTAATCACCTTAGCGGTTACCCACCTGGGAGACCTAACCACCCTCTCAGGGGCAACTACCCCCAGACTCCACCTCTCTACCCCCATCACCACACATACAAATGGGCATAAGCTCTAGTAGCCAAATATGGCTAATAGCCCGTTTACCCATTTGTTTTCAAAATAAAATAACTACACAATAAAAAAAAAAATATTTGGAAAAATGTTTTACCAGGAAGTAATACATTGAGAGTTACCTCTCGTCCTGGGCACAGAGTTATAACAATACATGGTTACATTAAAACAGTGGAGCGCAAACTGGAGGGCGGGAGAATTTGTAGGGGGGGGCACGGGCGGTTACAGAGGCCCCGTGCTCTTCCCCATGGCATGGGGCGTGAGGCCTCTGTAACTCACGTACCTGCCCTCTGCGGGTCTTCGGCGACGCGTCGCCGTGGCAACGCGCGTCAAATGACGCGACGGGTCACGTGACATGACATCACATGACCCGCGACGTCATTTGATGCTGAGTCATTGGGAGAGTGGGGGCACAAATGCTGAAGCACCTGGGCAGGGGGGCACAGCTCAAGAAGTTTGTGCACCCCTGCATTAAATGAACAGAGGTTATACAGTCAATTCACAGACATTTCATGGACAGATAGAGTTGGAAAATTGGGTACAGGGGATAAAGGGCTCGTGAGTTTCAGATTGAAATAGAGAAGCTTTAACATCACCAAATGGCAGCAAATTGCTGACGCCCTGTGGCTGCCCTTTGGCTGTCCACATTTGGGGCAATGCAGATGTACACTGAAGGGGTTCAGGTTGAATACAGCTGCGAAAACAAAGTTCTATGTCCTCTTGGACCATTAACATTCCAGTGGGTGGGGTTGAGATTCCAAAAAGTACAAGCAAATGTTAACCCTTAGCATGCTGGTCCTGTGCAGAGGGGAGCAACTCTTGGGGAGCCCTATCAGGCTTCCGCCTTTGGGGTGACGCAGATGTAAAATCACATTGACATTACAGTACCATACCTGACACAGTAGCCAATAAACCCATTGATTGTCACTGTGGCAACCTATGCCCACAATGGGAGCACAGATAGCCACAATGGCAATAAATGGGCAACCTAAAAAAAACAACCACAACATTATTGTGTATTTATTTTATTTTGAAAACAAATGGGCAAACGTGCTATTAGCCATATTTGGCTACTAGAGTTTTTGCCCATTTGTATATGTGGTGATGGGGTTAGGGGTTGGGGGATGGGGGTATTTGTTAGGGGGTGGGGGAGGGTGCTTAGGCCACTCGGGTGGGTAGTATGGTGGGGAAGGGTTACCATAATTTATTTACCATAGCGGTGATTAAGGGGTTAGTGGCCAGTAGTTGTTTTTTTTATTTTAATCTTGCTGCCCACAGAGGACAAGGAGGGCGATTAGGGCTAGATGAGAGCTTGTCTGTGCTGGCCAATCTGGACAGTGGGCGTGATGGAGAGGCTGATGCAAGGAGGGTGGGAATTATGATCCAACCAATGGTAACAGTGCCTACCTCCTCCTGTTCCCAATGCTGGCTCGCTATCTCTTGATGAAATAGAGACCCACAGTATGTCCCTGGTTAGACAATGGTCCTGCTTATTGAACCAATGGCTTGGAGGAAGAAGAGGCAGCTGAGGATGGTCTGCGTAGGGAGTCAAAGACACAGAAGAGTTGGCGTGGGTTAGACTTGTGCTTGTTGATTAGTGAAGAAAAGTATTGTAACAACCTGGATATCTCAGATATCGCATCCTGTAAGGGGATAATGGTAATACTGATTGGCACTACTAGCTGAGTTGACATTAAGGGGGGGGGGTTGTATATTTTCCAAAGTGGCCATCTAAGCAATTTTCGACCGAAAATCCCCATTGATTTAAATTGAGATTTTCAGCTGAAAACACCCTGGACGACTGCTTTGGATAATTTAGCACACGGCCTCATGTGTTTCATACAATTTACAAACTAGATTTTCACAGCTCAGAAGTGCCCGACCCTGGAAGCTCCACTCCATGGGGAGATCAACTGTTCCCACTTGTTTGAAGACTTCAATTACAATTCCAGTTGCAGCTTCTCCTGTCACACAGGCTTTGAGAGGTCTGGTTTGGAGAAGCTCCATTGTACGGAAAATGGAACCTGGTCTGGACATCCCCCATCATGTCACGGTACGAGCTGTTCCTGTAAATGCTGCTTACTGTGGGAGTTTACAAATCAGTTCTGGCATATTGCAATGAGTCTTATTTATAGGAGCAGCTGTTTAATATGTATCTCTGTGTTTGAAGCTGCTTGATTTCCATGAGGACAATATAGGCAAATGAATGGGCTCTGCATTGAATAATTACACAGATAAGCAGACGCATTACACTTCAGAACACGTTTTTTGCATCCGTGATATATATGAGCCAAACCCCCCCCCCCCCCCCCCCAAAAACGAATTCTTTGATTTTTCCTTTTATTTACTATTTAATAAATGGGGTCAGTGGCATAGCAAGTCATGCGCGGGCCCCCGGGAATTTTTTTTGTATTTTGTTTGCCCGCGCATGCGCGACTTGCACTTTCTTTCTGCCCAGGCGCAACCCGGCACTTCCCACTGCGCATACGAGGTCGGCTCTTTCCTACTGTGCATGCGTGATTGGCTCTTTCCTACCACGCATGCACGATCGCCACTTGTCGGCGCATGCGCACAGCCAGCAGCAAAAATATGCATTGTTCACGCTAGAAAGCGGGCCCCCAAGAGCACAGGCCCCCGGGCTTTTCCCGAGCTTTAGTTACGCCCCTTAGTGGGGCAGACATTTGGTTCTGTGAATGAAAAATTTGCAAACTTATGCCCAAAAATGTAAAGCTTTTAAATGTTTCCCCAATTTAAAAAAAAAGAATGTCATGCTTCATTTCAGTTTCTTCATACATTTTTAACTAATTTAAATTCAAAACAAAAATCAAAACAAATTGAGTTCTGTCAAAACCAAAACATGAAAAACTTTAAGAACCAAAGTCAAAGTACCAGGGAAAGTTCCCACCCCCTGACCGCTGCTTTATTTTTTTACAACTGTACAGTACATCCATATTCTTTCAAATCAAAAATGGATTCACTTATTTTTCCCTTTCTGTAGCATACATACGGCTTACTGACATTTCCGAAAAGTTTTATCCAATTGTTCAACCAATGTCATTGTTTTTTTTTTAAATCAGAAGCACTACTTATTTTAAAGCCGCATCAAACATTGGTTGTGAATTACGACACCTTACAACATGGCGCAATGACCACGATAATGCAGCCAGAAATCTACAACTGAAGGATATTAATGAAAACTAATCAATGAAACTGCACTGTTTTGTTAGTTGATTTCATTATTATTATTAGTACTAGTAATATTATTGTTATTACAGCCAACAAGTGCCCAATGTTGAAAGATCCAGTCATGGGGTCGATGAACTGCTCCCATCACTTTGGACCCTTTACTTATAACTCCAGCTGTCACTTCTCCTGTCAGCATGGATTTAAGAGAGATGGTTCAGAGTTGCTTCAGTGCACAGAACGTGGCAGATGGACAAACCATGCACCATTATGTAAAGGTCAGACTATGTATCAGTACATTTGACATGTCTGCATATTTAACTTTTCATTGCTGGAGTAGTGCACCATGCAATGTTCTGCGTTATGTTGTTGACGCCACTAGGAGTAAAGAGAGATGAATGCCTCAACTAATGAGAGAGAGAGAGAGAGAGACATAGACAGACAGACAGACAGACAGACAGAGACAGACACCCCCCTAACGGGAGATCAAAGCTGATATGTATGTAGGAGCAGATGAGTGGACAGCCTCGAAGATAAGGAAGATAACTTTGTAGGTGAGCCAAAATGTGATGGGAAACAGGGAGAGGGAGTTAAGGAGGAGTTGCGCAGAGATTGTTTTGGGAGAAAGTTAAGTTATTTTAGCAGCAAAATTTTGAATAGGTTGCAAAGTAGCAAGTTGTGAAGCAGGAAGGCCTGTTAGTAGTATGTTACAATAGTCCAGATAGGAGAGGTTAAGGGCATGCCTTAGAGTTTTAGAAGAAGATTTACAGAGGAAAGGAAAATCTTGCAATTTGACAGAGGAAAATGCGACTAATTTTAACCATGACAAATCAAAAGTCACTCCTAAGCAACGTTCTTTGGCGATAGGATAGAAGGTACAAATGCAGCGGACGTTATTCGAACACCACGCGTTGTATAAATCGGAATACCCATGTCATGGCGCGTGATTTCTTCTAATCGGACCGCCTTTAGATGCTAGTGCAAGCGAGTGCAGAAAATGGCATTTTAGTGTTCTGTTTTTTTAAACACCTGAAATTGACACAGTAGCACAGTACTGTACACATTATAATTCATTAATTTCATTGCATTTCATTGCACCCAAAGAAACAGAATTCATGAAATTCAAACAAAGCAACCGCGATAAACATGGGGCGATTGGCAGCGTTAATGCCACGTGGAATACAGCAGAGCACACAAAAACGGCGCCGTGATTTGTTCGAATAACGGCCGCTGCATCTGTAGTACCATTAACCACGAGGGAAAAAGGGAATATCAAGTATAGGGGGGAAATATGAGGAGCACAGTTTTTTTATTTCAGGATTTTATACATGGGATACAGAAAGAAAAGAGAGGGAGGGGGGATTAGCAAATAAACGTTACACTTGTAACACTTGAGCTTATATTAAACAGACGATACACAATACATTTACATTCTCGTAATTATTTGTTTACGGACATCAAGACGGAACAGGAAATATATTATCTGGACCATCATGGTCCACTTACATATATTATATTCTCGTTTAAGTTGTCCGGGTTTGTCTGCTTTTCACTTCCGGACCGATAAGAGGAGCTCAGTTTTAAACATATTAAGTTTGAGGTGCCGGAGCGCCACCCACGAGGATGTAGCCACAAAGCAATCAGAGACTTGGGACTGGATTGCAGGAGTGAGGGTACAGTAGGGGTGTGAGATATATCTGCGTATCATCTGCAGAGAGGTGATACCTAAGGCCAAAAAATGTTTATGAGGTCACCAAGTGTGTGAGAGAAAAGGAGAGGTCCCAGAACAGAGTAACCTAATGTTGCTAAATGCTTCTCATTTGCATACAAAACTTGCATACCGCATGAATTTGCACAGCTGTGACCAAAGATCCCGCTTTTACACACTTTGGACATGTGAGAACTACATTCTGCAGATGTGCATTTTTGCATCTTAGTGATAATGATAGACCTCAGTGTCTCAATAACATAAAGCAAATGCATGTACTGTATATTCAGTGGAATCTGACATTTCAGTCAATAAGGACCGATAAACAGTTCCAATAAATGGCCTCAAATACCCTGGCGATTTTAATTCTCTTTATGTTATTACATTTCGGTGTTGCATTATGTGCAGTTATGTTACCAGAAGATAAAGAGTGTAACTACAATACAAACTCTTGCAACTCTGGATTTTAAGAATAAAAAACTGACACAAACTCTGCTGAATTCTACTTTGTAACTTCCACTTCCTAACCAGTCCAGTCTCTCCTTTTTTAATGTGATTCACCAATTGCATAGACATATCCTGCTCTTTATTTTCTAGCTACAAAGTGTCCAGTACCACATTGCAATTTTATAGGGTTGCCGTGTGTCCAGTATTCAACCGGACTGTCCTGTATTTGGACACTGTCCAGTAAAAAATAGAGGTAATACTGGACATGTATGTGTCCAGTATTACATCTCTGGATATAGTGACCTGACCGGCTTGGGGGGGGGGGGGGGGACATGGGATTTCCCTGGACAGGGAGAGAGCAGGGCTATTGCTAGGGGGCATGACAGCTTCCTCCATCCGGAATAGCTGCTGCTGCTGGGTAATGTAGCCAATTAGGAGGAGGGGTGGGAAAGGAGGAAACAGCATGGAGAGGGGAAAGTATGTGTGTATTGCATGTGTGTTTGGGTGTGTGTGTGTGTGTGTGTGTGTGTGTGTGTGTGTGTGTGTGTGTGTGTGTGTGTGTGTGTGTGTGTGTGTGTGTGTGTGTGTGTGTGTGTGTGTGTGTGTGTGTGTGTGTGTGTCACTCCTTTCACCATTGTGTCCAGTATTTTTGAAAAGTCACCTGGCAACCCTAATTTCAAACCATCAATATTTATCCCAGGTGATACAAAATTGATTTAAAATGTAGATTTGAATGGTGGCCCACATATTCAACAGTAACACTGTAAAATGCAAGAAATATGACAATGTTAACATGTACTGTTGCAATGGGTAAGGAGGTCCCTGCTCCTAGGAATTTACCATGCTAAAGAAAGGAGAACCTGGAAAGAGAATGTATAAGGAAGGAGAAAGGTTTGTGTGAATGGGATTTTGAGGCTGTGAACCTAGCAGCTGAGATGTTTGACCATGTGATGGTTAAGTTGGTGGAGGAGGCATGATAAAGAGTGTGGGTGTTTTGTAAGATGAAATTAAAGGCACATTTAAAGGTGTGGTAGAGTCGGATATTGTTGGGAGGGAATCCTAGGCTGTTGCTTTCAGACGGAGAACCATTGTAATATAAATACAGAATTGATTCATCTGAAAATGTTCTAGCCATAAATATTACCCAGTCCCATATGCCCCATCTCTTGTGAATCCAAACTAACAAGCAATTTAACAATTTGAATATAGTATGTGTGAAACAAATCCTCACTAGTATAACTTCTACAGTACTCCCCTTCTTTGTAAGATACCAATCCATTTCCTGCCCTGCCTTCCTTTACAGCCTTGCTTCCTCAATATCTAATATCAAGTTCCTAGCGAATATACATTGATGGATGTAGATAAGAGGGAGGAAGCCCTTGTGTATCATAAACTTCCACCTAATAACCGGTTCAGTGCCTGGGCCATTTTTCGACCAAAAATCCCCATTGACTAAATTGAGATTTTCAGCTGAAAACGCCCTGAACGACTGCTTCGGACAATATAGCACAAGTCCTCATTTGTCTTTAATACAATTTACAAACGACATTTTCACAGCTCAGAAGTGCCCCAGCCTGGAAGCGCCACTCCATGGGGAGATCAACTGTTCCCACTTGTTTGAAGACTTCAGTTACAATTCCAGTTGCAGCTTCTCCTGTCACACAGGCTTTGAGAGGTCTGGTTTGGAGATGCTCCATTGTACGGAAAATGGAACCTGGTGTGGACATCCCCCATCATGTCACGGTACGAGCTGTTCCTGTAAATGCTGCTTACTGTGGAAGTTTACAAATCAGTTCTGGCATATTGCAATGAGTCTTATTTATAGGAGCAGCTGTTTAATATGTATCTCTGTGTTTGATGAAGAGAACCTTGTGGGGAGCGCAGGTGTCACCATATATATATGCAAAGGAAAAATAAATATAGTGTGGTATGTCTAAACAGGTACAGCAATCAACACAGGAATCATGAATGGGAACTCACATTCTGCCAGTTGTAATACAGGATTTGAAACAGCAATAGATGCAGTGGATGGATTCAGCACTGTGCAGGGGGGGTTTGGCTTGTAGACACTCCCTGATGTCAGCAGGACAACCCTCAATAGAATGAAAAAGACGACTCTAGTGCAACATTGTATGTTCACGAATGATATATTGAAAATAGGCATAGGAGCAGCTGTTTAATATGTATCTCTGTGTTTGAAGCTGTTTGATTTCCACGAGGACAATATAGGCAAATTAATGAGATCTGCATTGAATAATTACATAGATAAGCAGACTCATTACACTTCAGAACAAGTTTTTTGCATCCGTGATATATACGAGCCAAACCCCCCCCCCAAAAAACGAATTCTTTGTTTTTTCCTTTTATTTACGATTTAATAAATGGGGCCAGTGGCGTAGCAAGGCACGCGCGGGCCCCCGGGAAAACATTTTGTATTGTGTCTGGCCGCGCATGTGTGATGTGTGACCGGTACTTTCCTTCTGCGCAATGCGCAACCGACACTTGCCCACTGCGCATGCGCGATCGGCTCTTTCCTACTATGCATGCGCGATCGGCTCTTTCCTACCGCGAATGCACGATCGATACTTGTCGCCGCATGCGCAGTAGCCAAGTGCCAGTCGCGCATGCGCTGCAGCACAAATATGCACTGTTCACGCTAGAGAGCGGGCCCCCAAGAGCACGGGCCCCCGGGCTTTTCCCGAGCTTTAGTTACGCCCCTGAGTGGGGCAGACATTTGGTTCAGTGAATGAAAAATTTGCAAACTTATGCCCAAAAATGTAAAGCTTTTAAATATTTTCCCAATTTGAAAAAAAGAATGTCATGCTTCATTTCAGTTTCTACATATTTTTTTTTTAGCCAATTTAAATTCAAAACAAAAATTCAAAACAAATTGAGTTCTGTCAAAACCAAAACATGAAAAACTTTAAGAACCAAAGTCAAAATACCAGGGAAAGTGCCCACCCCCTGACCCCCTGACCGCTGCTTTATTTTTTATTTTTTACAACTGTACAGTACATCCACATTCTTTCGAATCAAAAATGGATTCACTTATTTTTCCCTTTCTGTAGCATACATACGGCTTACTGACATTTCCGAAAAGTTTTATCCAATTGTTCAACCAATGTCATTTTTTTTTTTTTAAATCACAAGCACTACTTTTTTTTTTAAAGCCGCATCAAACATTGGTTGTGAATTGCGACACCTTACAACATGGCGCAATGACCACGATAATGCAGCCAGAAATCTACAAGTTAAGGACATTAATGAAAACGAATCAATGAAACTGCATTTTTTTTTGTTAGCTGATCTCATTATTATTATTATTATTATTATTATTATTATTATTATTATTATTATCACTACTATTAACATTATTATTATTATCACTACTATTAACATTATTGTTATTACAGCCAACAAGTGCCCAATGTTGGAAGATCCAGTCATGGGGTCGATGAACTGCTCCCATCACTTTGGACTCTTTGCTTATAACTCCAGCTGTCACTTCTCCTGTCAGCGTGGATTTGAGAGAGATGGTTCAGATTTTCTTCAGTGCACAGAACGTGGCAGATGGACAAGCCATGCACCATTATGTAAAGGTCAGACTATGTATCAGTACATTTGACATGTCTGCATATTGAGCTTTTAATTGCTGGAGGAGTGCACCATGCAATGTTCTGCATTATGTTGCAGACTCCACTAGCAGTAAATGACCTTTTCACATACAGTAGGGCAGATCCAAAGCAGAGATAGTCAAGAGAAACCAGGATTTCCCTATTAAAAAAAGAAGCTGATGCATGAACAATACTAACCTTATTCAGTATTCTGTGAAGCCACTTCCCAGTGCTGGAGAGGAATTATTCTCCATCCACATGAATGGGACAGCATTCATCTACATTACATGAAAGCGTTTTACAGTTTGAGTACATTCCATAAAAATGAAAATACATGAATAACTTCACCACAGATTTAGAGTCACTGCTTCATATTGTGCAGATTTCTGTAAGCTACAGTATAAGGCTCTAACTAACCTCTGTAAAAGCTGCCGATAATGTACATTCAGTGTTTTTTGTGATACCATTTTGCAAAGTTATTTAACATAGGTAATCATTTGGATGCACAATTGTTAATGAATTATAGTAAATATACTAGTAATAGAATTACTTATTTTCCAATGTGAGTTTTAATGATTGGTATTCACCAACCACACTACTGTACAATGAAGATCATCCCTTTATAAATAACAGGGCATGGCACAGTGCCGTCTTAACGCATGGGCACGCTGGGCAGTTACCCGGGGGCCCCACGAGCATAGGGGCCGCATGCTAATCTATGCACAGACCAGAATTTAACACTAATTTTCCGATCACCCGCCTCAACATTCAAATCTCCCACTAACTCGGTAGAAGGAGAAAAATTACGACTTGTAGCGGAGAGTTGGCATGTCTGCATTCGCGAGAGAAATTTTGCAGGGCTCAGTGCACTGCTTTGCCCGGGGGCCTATAATGCAGTTAAGACGGCCTTGGCATGGCAAATAGCTGATGGCTCACTGAGAGTCACCACAAGCATGAATTATGCTATAATATCCGTTCCCACCGTGAGGCCTATTCTATAAGTTTGGCCGTGCAAAATCACCCTAAAAAGGAATGTAATTTGATGCAGTCCAATTCTGAGTTTTTACCGTATTCATTAAGAATGATGTATGCAGAAACATTTGGGGAATTCATTAAAATGCGACGGTGTCGCACGGAACACTATCACACGGCAACGCCTACGAAAGACTGTATGCGTTTCTGTGCGATAGTGCCCTTCTCCGAACTATCGCAGTGTAATGATTAACCCCCAATGTGTCAGCTAATGTCTCATTTGCATGTACTTTTGCATCAAAAGTACTGTAGTAGGTATGTCAAGTTGAAGAGAGAGAGATACGGTAGTGAGAAAGAGGGAGAGAGGGAGAAAGTGATTCACCTGCCCTGGTGAGATTTTGGGCTCTGCTGTTCTATGCAAAAGGCAATACCGCACCCTTTTGAATATCAAGTTATGTTGCAAAATGTTTCTCATTTGCATACAAAACTTGCGTACCGCATACAGTAGATTTGCACAGTTGGAACCAAAATGTGACATGAAAATGCAGTGTTACCACACTTAGGACATGTGAGAATTTAATTTCACAGACGTGCATTTTCCTAAAGAAACATCATTCTCGCAGTTTAGTGATAATTAATTGGCCCCAGAGTCTTAATTCCAAAAAGTAATTACATGTTTATTCAGTGGAAACTGCTATTTCGGTCCATAAGGACTGAGGGCAGGGGCAGCATGGCAAATAAAGATTAAACCTGCTTGCTGCCTCTGCCAGTCAAAATGGCGACCCACTGATAGGATTAAGGTGCCATTTTAGGGTTGGAAAATGGCCTCCAAACCTGGTAATATCTAACTGGGATTATGTATCTCTGACTCCATGTGTTTATACTGTTTTAAATGTACAGTTTCTTTACAATGAGTCAGAGTGTGGGGCCAAGTGCAGTTTTTATGGACAATGGTGGGTTGGGAGAGTACACATGCCAAAGCCAGAACATTGTATTCTCCCTGGCAATGAGGTATCGAATCCTACGGGAGGTATGGAACTGAATTCGAGGACTAGGGTTTGAGTCTTAGCCCTGTTGGCCCGGTTCCCATCAGTCAGTTCCAATTTCCCATGCTGCTATGCCCTGCCCCTTGGGGCCATCCTAAGGCACTGGCTCCCCCCCTCTCCTTATTGGTTCATTCTGGGTGCCCCCCTCGCTTCTGATTGACTCAGCGGAGTAATGGACTCCACTGATTAGTCGGCAGTCAGTTCTCCATGTTTCCAAATGGAGGCTCGGAAAGTATAGAAGCCGAGGCCGATTGGAGCTCCATCCAACCACCTAGCTGACCCACTTTTCACCTACCACAAAGATCCCTCAAATGAACAATATCAATCCTCACTCCGTCCCAATATACCATCGATCATGAACAGCACACTTGTGAGCACGTGACTAAGATATGCAAACAGGGTTAATACACATGGCTACTCCAATACCCATGTGTTACTTTTATGAATTGCTGTCAGGCCCATAATTTTTTATACTTAATAAAGACCTCCAACTAAGTAGTGACATGTTTTCCACCTCTCTCTAGGATGCACACATAACCACATTAACCCCTAAAGCACCAGATGGATTAAAATACTTTATATTCCCCACCATTTTTATAACACCTGTATTCCCTGTACTTTTGGTGAGTTATTGCTGTGTTTTCCTTGTGCTGTTCCCTGTTGACTCTGGACAAAATAAATCTTTTTTATTTATTTATTCTCTGCGTTCTGCCTGGTGTTTGCGATTCCAAGTAGTCTGGTCGACCCCATACCTTGACAAGGACTGATAAACAGTTCCAATAAATGGCCTAAAATAAATTGGAGATTTTCATTCTCTTTATTTTATTACATTTTGGGATTGCATTCTGTCTGTTTATGTACTCTCTGTATTCCAGTAACACTCTCTGTATTCTAGTAACACTCTCGGTATTCTAGTAACACTCTCGGTATTCTAGTAATACTCTCGGTATTCTAGTAACACTCTTAGCTCTGCATTTAAGAAGAAAAACTGACACAAACGCTGCTAAATTAACTAGTTTTCTGCGATTTCTTCACTGAAAATTAGACATTTGGTTTCTGGTTTTTAGAAAAGATTTTTCTCAAATATTTTCAGTGCTTGTCACGTGAAGAAACTGTATTTCGTTTCATTCTTCAGAATGGTTCACGGCTGATGAAGCAATTAAACATGGAAGCATAGTACTGTATGCTGCTAATGTTAGTCCATAGATCTGTACATATTTGCAGTGTTCGACAAACCTATACATTTGCTCGCCCCGGGCGAGTGGATTTAACATCGTGGCGAGCTCCTATTGGCCCAAGCAGCACACGTGTGGTACTAGGTGGCGAGTAGATTTTTTTGTTCGTCGAGTAGATTTTTTGGTGGTTTGTCGACCACTGCATATTTGAATATCATTGTTGTTTGTTACATTGCAGCAAAAAAATGCCCGATACTGAAGTCACCGAACTGGGGTTATATGAACTGTTTCCATCAATATGAGGACTTCAGCTACAACTCCAGCTGTGCATTTACCTGCAAGAGCGGATTCCAGAGAATCGGTTCAAAAATGCTCCAGTGTTCTCATTTAGGAGAGTGGACAAAACGTTCGCCCTTGTGCCAAGGTACTTTGACCATCACTTCAGGTGACGCAAATTCACATTGAATCTTAATTAAACAGTACTTTAAAACATACTGAGATTCGGCACATCAAAAGAAAACAAGGTTGGTATATCAGCGGGTGCTAACATGGATGTACCAGAGCCAAAGCAAATTCCAACGCACATCAAGGAATGCAAAATAACTTTTTTGCACTGCAATGATGGTCATGAAAATGATGACATTTTGCTTTCCTGCCTTTCCTTCAATAAGTAATCATTTGTTTATGTTATTTTGGAGTTGTATTAATGTCCTCTGTACTCTGCTTTGATCTTCAATGTACTTCTCCTCTGTACTCTGCTTTGATCCTCAATGTACTTATCCTCTGTACTCTGCTTTGATCCTCAATGTACTTCTCCTCTGTACTCTGCTTTGATCCTCAATGTACTTCTCCAAATACATATTATATTGCCAGTTCAGTATATTTGAATTTCAAGTATGGATTGATTCTGACCATGTAGTGAAGGCCAGATTCAGATGGTGTAATAATCTCCCAGGGCAGCTACACCTAACATCTACTGTCTTTTGCATGTTGCAGCTAAGAAATGCCTTTCATTGGATGTCCCGTACATGGGGCTTATGAATTGTTCCCATCCATTAGAAGACTTCAGCTTTAACTCCAGCTGCGACTTTTCTTGTCAGAGTGGGTTTCTGATGAACGGTTTGGAAACTATCCGCTGCTCGGCATTTGGTAACTGGACACAAAGTGCACCATCTTGTCAAGGTACGGCTCCTGAGTGTTGGTCAGCTTCAGACAAGATAATACAAGATCAAAAAGAGGCACATAGCTAGATGGGATATTACAGAGTCATTTTATGGTGGTCTTGAGTTTATATGACCAGGAATCAGCCAGGGCAAAGTTACAGCAAAACTTCAGTAGATATGTGAAACTTTGTGCTCATGGTCGCTAGAGTAATAAGGTACTTTAAAAGCTTGTGTTTATGCAAGTAGATATATCATTATAAGTTCATCAGATGTTGGTGCAGCATAAGGCATTAATACCCAGTCATCAGGTTCTAAGAGTTATTTAAATTCAGAATTTAGAGGGGTGGTTTTTTTTTGTAATGTATGTTTCAAAATGTGACTTCATACTAAAACATTTTTTATATTCAATGGATGTAAGATAACTTTAAGGTGTGATTTCAGTCATACAGTGTGACGTCTTGGAGGAACCCAGTCGAGGAGAAATGCTCTGTATGCATCCTCATGGTCAGTTCACATTTAACTCAACCTGTACCTTTGCCTGTGAGGAAGGGTTTACAATGTTTGGATCAAACGAAGTACAGTGCCTGGACTCTGGACACTGGACAGCACCCAGACCAAGATGCAGAGGTAAGAAAACCAGTGGAAAACATGTCTGTTTTCTAATTGCCTGTGTTGTGGAAGGGAAATTGGTGGAGCTGGGCTAAAAATGGCTGTAACAATGGATGTTATATTAAACATAATGGATAACAAAATTATTATTAATAGTCAGCAAGGATGTATGAATATTAGATCATCTTATTAGCTTCTTTGAGGAGGTAAGTAGGAATTTAGACCAGGGTAATGCAGTTGATGTGGTTTACTTGGATTTTGCAAAGGCTTTTGATATGGTTCCACACAAGAGGTTAGTGTACAAAATAAAGGACTACAGTAGGTAAAAATATTTGCACCTGGATTGAAAACTGGTTGAAGAATAGACAACAGAGAGTTGTCATAAATGGAACCTTAGGCGACTAAGAGGGGATATGATAACTATATACAAATATATTCGGGGACAGTACAAGGAGCTTTCAAAAGAACTATTCATCCCAAGGGTAGTACAAATGACTCAGGGTCATCCCTTAAGGTTGGAGGAAAGGAGATTTCACCAGTAACAAAGGAAAGGGTTCTTTACAGTAAGGGCAGATACAATGTGGAATTCATTACCCATGGAGACTGTGATGGCAGATACAATAGATCATTTTTTAAAAAAAGGTTGGACATCTTTTTAGAAAGGAAAGGTATACAGGGATATACCAAATAAGTAAACCTGGGAAAGATGTGGATCCAGGGACAAATATGATTGCCATTATTTGGCATCAGGAAGGAACTTATTTTCCCCCTTACTAGGGACAATTGTCACTTGCCATAAAAAGCAAAAACACATGCAAGGAACTGATTACAATTAAACATCGTGAGTGCAAAAAAAATGTTTAAAGGGTGTTTAGAGAATTACATGCATGGTAAGTGCATGTAGAGGGAGAGGGGGTTGGCCCGGTATTAAATGGGTTGCACCCCATATGGCCACCCCCTGACCTCACCAGGGAGGCAAGGGGTTAACTGGACTGCGGTCCAGGAAGGTGGTTTACACCTTGTCTTGTCATGAAAATGTATGTTCCCCTGTTCCCATGTTTCCTTATAATCCTGTATTTTAAAGATGTTTTAAAGTGCATTTCTGAATCAACAGTTCTGGAGGTCGCAGAGTTGATATTTGGCCAATATGTGGAGTACTGTAGGCATTAAGAACTGCCAAATTTCGACCCACTGAGCCCACCAGAATGGAACTTATTAATATGTGTAGATATTAAAGTGTATATGTATGGTATTTTGGATCTGCCCTGAAAAGGCAGACTCCATCTGCTATGCTAATAGGTCATGAAGGGCAGCCAGCTGATTGAGGCTAAGCACTGTGATCAAAAGTTAACTGCCTGATTGTTTACACTAAGTACTAATCAACAGATCAAGTACTAATCAACAGACTCTGCCACTCTAATTGTTACCTGAGGGTGGAGAATCATCAAACTGGAGTGGTTTGTAAGTGTTATGTCTACACCTACAAACAATTCAGATACTTCATTTGATAGACTGGTCGTCGCCCCTGATTTAATTATGGGGCTACCCATAGAGTCCCAGTACACATGGGCTAATTAGCTGGGGGGCATGGGTTAATCTGTGTCTCCACGTTAGGGATTGGATACAGATAATTGTTCACCAATAGTCTGTATTCAATGTTAAGAATAGGGTTACACAGGTATATAAACTGTGTCAACCCTACAGTTTTTAGTTATTCTTCTGATACCATCTTGAATGTCACCGGATTGCTGGAGAATTGCTAGCTGATACTTCTCCATCCCCCAACCCTAAGTAAGTGTTACCTTCTTGTCTGTTAATTGTACTATATTGCTGTGTTCACCTTTTTAAGGAATAAATATATTTTATTATATCTAAGCCTCGTTCAGTTCAACCCAAATATTTGGTGTTCATTATATCTTGTCATAAGCTACCGTGACAGTGCATCAGTAGCTATTAGCAACATTAATAAAATAAAAGCTCCAAGCTTACAATATATGTTGACATCCCAATGTCATTTGCATAGAGTGCATTACATAGTGTACCTCGTCCCTTCTATTCCATGGTGAGTACTTTATGCAGAGGGTCTTTGCTGGGACCAGATACTGGATTTTTTTTTTATCTTTCCCAATAGTCACAAATACTCTTGTCTGGGTGGATTCAGGGCCATATTTGCTAAGCAGTGCTATGCCATAAGAAACATTCCAGTCCTGAGAACACATCTTATAGACCATTCAAATGAATGGGGTCTTTAAGGTGTATTTTGGGGCAGGAAGGTGTCTTACGGCATAGCAGTGCTTAGTTAATATGGGCCTCAATGTATTGCAAGCTCATGTAGCATCAAATGGTGGATCCACAGGCTGAAATGAAGGTAGTATCAGGATACTGGATGAATACTCCAGCTCCTCTTAGCAATTATTTGTCCTTATTACATTTGTACTTAATTTGTGTAAAAGTTAATACTTTGATTTGTTTCCAGTTATCAGATGCAACCACCTCTGGAGCGCCCTCCCAAGAAAAATGAACTGTTCTCACCCCATTGGACTGTTTAGTTATGCATCTGAGTGTCACTTTCAGTGCGCTGACGGCTTCACATTAAATGGAACAGACAGGTTACAGTGCCAGTCATCGGGATCCTGGTCTGACACAGTGCCCAGCTGTAAAGGTGCATGTTCTCTTCCACATTTACCTAATGCAGCCAGCAGTACTGCTATGTTTGTGATCCCCTGAGTGCCAGAGCAATACATTGCAGGCAGTGGTTATTATGAATTTATAAAGTGCCTTTATAGTCTGCAGCCCGGTACATTGGGTCGGAGCAGAATCACATAAATGAAATAAGCACAATAATATTCCAAAGAACAAACTAACTGAAACAGATACAAAAGGTAATAAGGGCCCTGCTTGTGCGAGCTTAGTCTAGTGCAGTGGTAGGAAACATGATATACATGATGTACTTCAAGGGCAGCCCACAAACCCCCAAAAGTGCAGCACATTATACATATATAGGGTGAACATATATATATATATATATATATATATATATATATATATATATATATATATATATATATATATATATATATATAATATATATATATATATATATATATATTGCAGAAAAGAGTAGTTGGCACACAAATACTCAGGCAGAGCACAGATGCTTACCCCATATGTGTAAAGTAGAGATGGTTACCAGATGGACGTCCAGTAATGAGACAGCACACTGTAAGTTGGAATCCAGACAAAAAAAATGGTATTAAAACAAATATGGCACTGCAACCAACGTTTCGGTCACCACGAAGGGACCTTCATCCAGGTTGTGCCGCATAACCCAGTGTTTAACCTCAGATAAAGCAGAAACATTCTCACAGATTTTTCAACATATAGTATACAGATACAGTAATGTATTTTGTTTTTTATTTACCCTGTGTGCCCTTGGAAACATATATTGTGGGAAAGGAGGATCCAGTCACCTATCACCATGTGGTGGGGTTACTTTGGGGAAGACATATCAATGTAAATAAATATTTGCTTTGAAGACTTCATAATGTAATGCTTGTAGCTGTGTCAAATGTAAACAAAGCTTACTTTCCTTATATCTAAGGCTAAGTCCCCGCTGGCGCTGAACGCGCTCATGCTTGGAGAGCGCTCCAAGCATGAGCGCCGGGTGTCCTGCTTGTACACGCGCGTGGGGAGGGGGGGGGGGCATTGCGGGTAGTTGAGCGCGCAGGTAAGTATAGATTTTTTGTTTACCAAAGCGTCGCGCACACCGCTTGAGCGGGGACTTACATATATCTATATGTAGCCCTTTTTGTGAACACCTGAACTAAGGGACTACGGTACATAAACCTGTGGCTTCAGGAGCTCTGAGCCTCCGCATATTGGGAGCCTGGGGGTATACCTTTATCACTTGTGGTGCAGCGCCTCCACTCACCCAGGATCCCCACTATAGAGATTATACCCTGAGCAAGAACCTAACAACAACAGTATGCAACCAACCTTTTTATATAACACATGAATAACAAATGATATGCAGAATCATCAGATAACCTTTACATATACACACACAACGTGGCTCGGCCACACCTTATTGGGATGATGTCCTGTACATAAGTGGCTCTGCCACTCTCCTTAGGAGTATGTCTCATAACCAGTAAAGTATGGTACCATATGCATTCTCTCAGGGAACCCAATTAGTTAGTGGGAGGCGGGATCAGCACCTGGTGACCGGTGTAGGTGCACTTGTAGATAAGGATACCTTCCGGTCACTACGATGACCTTGACACTCCACGGGTCCTGGTGTTAATCCAGCCTTGCGCCGTCTCTCCCTTCTGCAGCACCGTCAGATAGGAAATCCAAGATGGCGGCCGCAGCTCCGCAGCTCCGCATATGAACCTCACTAAAGGGGAACGTCCCTGACGACTATGGGCGTCCTTACAAATACAGCACCCTACGATGGCGGGGGAAAGACTCCTGGGGCTGCGAGCATACCCTATCTAAGCAGACGGGTCACTGACCCTCTGCTCTCGCACACGAGGTTCCACCAACCTCCTCCTTCACCTCCCTCGCTGCTCTGACCCACCGCCCACACGCATCCGGTTCCTGCATACACAGTATCGCATCCCATTGGTCCTCAGCCTCAGCTGACCTCCTCACAGTCAGAGTTCATAGTTCAACCCCCTCCAAGTCTTTACTTATGATTACCCTTCGCGCGCTTCCCTCGCGCATGCGCAGCCCAACTGGTACGCAGTAACTTCGCTGGCAAACAGGGACAATATGGCGCTGCCTATGTAATTGACAGCGCGGAACCTTTAATATATATGGACATCCTTACATTCTCCCCCCTCCAGAATCCAGCGTCCCCGCTGGACTACCTTACCCCATATATATTAACTATGTACACAACCCTCTCTTCCTAGATTAGGTTACACATCTCATTAAACAGTACCATCATAGCTTGCATCCTATGCCGAGCCCACTGCTGAGCCTCATAATGGGGTGCCCCAAACTGATCATATGCCATTCGCATGGGAGGTTGACTGTTTCTTTGACTTCGGCGGGGTTGATCCTCCTCTGCTTCCTCTGCAGAGTGATCAGTCTCAAATGGTATTTCAGTCTCTACCCTTGAGGGGTGTTCAGCATTAACACAGTCTCTTTGGGGTGTAAAACAGGGACTTTGTGGGTCTAGAGGCTGACTCACTGGAGTCAAATGATCAATGTTCGGGCCAAAAGGCTCTTTACCCGTGGCTCCTTCGGGAGATGCCTCCACGGCCGGAAGGCCCCTTTGAGAGGTTCCCTCCATTGTATCCTCAGAGGTGGCAATTTTTATAGTCTCTGAGCCATCCTCTGTGTATTCAACTGCTCCATCTAGGGCAGTGGCTGGGGCTTCCAATTCATCCGTCCCTACTTGAGGTATGAGAAGCAGATGATTCCTATGCCACACTTTTACGCGGCCTTCAGAATCCTTGATCCGGTACACAGGAAGACCCGGCATCTGTGACTCCACCTCATACACACCCTCCCGCCACCGGTCTGCCAATTTATGCTTCCCAGGAACACCTAAGTTGCGTAAAAGGACCGCATCTCCGGGGTGAATTTCCTTGTAACGTACTTTGTGGTCATAACGCCTTTTATTCCCCGCATTTAATTGTGCGGTCGTCCGCTCAGCCAATTTGTAGGCCAACTGTAGACTGTCCTTTAGTCGCTGAACGTATCGGAAATGCGTCCTATTGGATACCCCATCGGTAGATATCCGTAGGCGCACATCCACCGGTAACCGGGCTTCCCTGCCGAACATCAAGAAATACGGGGTATACCCGGTGGACTCATGTCGGGTGCAATTATACGCATGTACCAATGCTTCGACGTGTTTACTCCACTCCGTCTTTTGCGGGCTCTTCAATGTACCCAACATATCCAGCAAGGTGCGATTGAACCGTTCGGGCAAGGCATCCCCTTCGGGGTGGTACGGGGTAGTACGTGACTTGGCAATGTTCAGTAGGGTGAGCAACTCCCGTATCAGTGTACTTTCAAAATCCCGGCCCTGATCGGAGTGAAGACGATTTGGTAACCCATAGTGAATGAAATATTTTTCCCATAGTACTCGGGCTACCGTTACGGCCTTCTGGTCTTTCGTAGGGAACGCTTGGGCGTACCTAGTGTAGTGGTCAGTGATCACGAGAACATTACTAACTCCCCGACTGTCGGGTTCGATACAAAGAAAATCCATACACACCAAATCCATGGGACCCGAACTTTTCAAGTGTGCCATAGGAGCCGCCCTGGTAGGCAGTGTCTTCTTTTGTAAACAACGATTACACTTCCTACAATGTTGCTCCACTGACTCCCTCATTCTCGGCCAATAGAACCTATCCTGCAGTAGTCCAAAGGTCTTGTCAATGCCCAGGTGACCATGGTCATCGTGAAGGGCCCGGAGGACTAGTGTTCTCAAACGTTCCGGTAAAAACAACTGACGCCGATCGGGATGGTTATGATAGGAAATCACCCGATATAACAAACAATTGTCCATTTCAAACCTCCCAAACTCATTTAACAGGAGCTTCACCAAGTCTTTGGGGGCCCGCTTCAGTATAGACGGATTATCTTGCTGTACAGCTTGACGGGCCAGCTCCACTATGGGGTCTTGTGTCTGATAATGCACTAGATCCTTCCACGCTATGATATTATCTTCATTGACATTCATCCCGTCTCGACCTTGATAGGCCAGAGGAACAGCCTGCGAATGACATCCCAACGAGTCAACCACCCGTAATTCCGAGAATGCTACGTTGTCATCGACTATCGCCGCTACTGAACAGAGAGCACGAATCCCGGGGCCCGGTATCTCCTCCCAGACTTCCTCATCAGGGGTGGATTGCAGACCAGGTCGACGAGACAGAGCGTCGGCCCCTATGTTGGTGGGTCCAGGTTTGTATTTAAGGTTGAACCGGTAATTGGCTAGAGCAGCTAACCAACGGTGTCCGGTGGCGTCCAATTTGGCAGACGTATTGATATAGGTCATGGGATTGTTGTCCGTGCGTACTTCGAACGGTACTCCATATAGATAATCGTGCAGCTTGTCCACCACCGCCCATTTTAGCGCCAAAAATTCCAACTTATGGACCGGGTAATTCTGCTCGCTAGGGGTTAAACTTCGGCTCGCGTAGGCCACTGGACGTAGCCCGGTCTCATACTTCTGATGCAAAACCGCTCCTAGCCCGCTGAGGCTAGCATCGACATGTAGGACATAGTCTCGCTCAGGATCCGCGTAGGCCAAGACGGGGGCCTGGGTGAGGCTGGTCTTTAAGTGTTTGAAGGCCTGTTCACATTCTGTAGTCCATGTCTTCCCAAAGGGTGTCTGCGCCGAGCTCCCCTTTCTCCCGGTTTCTCCCGGATGCACCTTGAGAAGGTCATTCAGTCTCTTGGCCTTGCTGGAATACCCCTCCACGAACCGCCGATAATAGCCACAAAACCCCAAGAAAGACCGCAGCTCTTGAACATTTTGAGGTCTGGGCCAGTTCATCACCGCCTCGATCTTCCCTGGGTCGGTGGACACCCCATCAGCTGACACAATGTGGCCCACATACGTTACAGAGGTCCGACAGAATTTGCACTTGTCTAGCGACAGTTTTAGGCCCTCCCCCTCAAGCCTATCCAGCACCTTCATCAGCCTCTCGGAATGCTCTTCTAGAGTCCGCCCAAACACGATAATGTCGTCCAGGTACACTAAGCACTCTCGCGGGTTAAGGTCTCCGAGGGTTTTTTCCATTAGTCTCTGGAACGTGGCCGGGGCCCCGCAGATCCCTTGAGGCATGCGGGTAAACTGGTAAAACCCTAAGGGACAGATGAAGGCCGTTTTTTCTTGGTCTTCCGGGCCCATGGGCACTTGATAATACCCGGACCTGAGGTCGAGCACACTGAACCATTTACTCCCGGTCAATGCATTCAGGAGGTCCTCGATTCGGGGCAGTGTATACTGGTCGGGGATAGTACGGTTATTCAGCGTTCTGTAATCCACACATAGACGGACCGTCCCGTTCTTCTTGCGGACTACCACAATGGGTGAGGCGTAAGGGCTCCGAGATTCCTGCACGATGCCAGCCGTTTTCATCTCGTCGATTAATCCCCTCACTTCGTCAGCATCCTTTGAGGCAAGCCGGCGGGAGCGCTCCCGGAAGGGGGTGGCGTCGCTCAGTCGGATGGTATGGTGGGCACTGCGACTGCACCCCACATCCATGTCACCAGTGGAGAACACACCCCTTCGGTCGTGTAGCTCATCCTGTAGCCTCTTCCTCCACTCATCCGGGAGGGGCGAGTCGCCAAAGTCAAATTCCAATGCCGGCGCTATGGTAGCAGGCGAGCTCCTAGCTAGTTCCGTCGAGGCCTCCTCCTCGGAAGTTACCGGGTATATCCTCCCTAGCGTCTGCCGCCGGTCAATAGTCATCGGGTACGGGGATATATTCTGCACATACACCCAGGTACGCTTCGGGATCTTCCCGGGCCATTCCTTGACCGAGGTTAGTACCTTGTAGCCCAAACGTTGTTCGTCCTGGGCCACACTCTCCAAGGTGAAGAGCTGATCCTCCGACCGTCGACGGGGGTAATGGCAAGCGGCGACCATCATTCGTCCTTCCCCCGGGGGAATCTGGGTCAGTCCCCATTCTTGGCTGTAGAGGACGCCATGCTCTTCCTCAGTCGCAATTTTGCCGCAGACCTCTTGAAGGGCGGGACAGGCCGCTAGGGCCAGCAGTGGGGCTTCTCCTGCTTCCTGCAAAAACTGGCGGAATACCGCGCGCACAATGTCAGCGTTGGTCCCCAAGATGATTGGGGCGCTGGGGTGGTCCTACGGCTCGGGGCACACTAGGGCCTCCACTTCCATGGGGTGATGTTTACCAGTATTCAGCTGGAGAATATCTAACTGCACCTTTACTACTCCGTCTATGGGGTAATCTTCATGACTCAGTCCCCGTAGCCGCAAGGCATCCGCAGATAGCAACGGTAGTTGGTGTAGGTGTTGGTCGTAGAAGGGCCGATACACGATGGTCACTTGAGACCCCGTATCCAATAATGCGGCGGCGTAGATGCCCTCAATAACCACTCGAATAATGGAGGCGGGGCCAATTCGGGGGCTCGGAGAGGATGGCAACACCTTTTCACCCTCCAGGGGCTGGCACGGCATCGACTGCGCCGATCGGGACGACGTCCTCCGCGAGGTGGGGCAGTGGGCCCGTAAATGTCCCATCTTTCCGCAGGCGTAACACTGCATTTGGCTGAGGTAGGCCTCGTCTCTCCTGGTTGGGGGACTTCGCCCAGTCGGGGGACGAGGTCGGGGTGTCACGGGGGGGGGAACATCCTCGGGATCGAGATCCCCAGGTTCGGGCACGTCGGGCTTTGGGTCCACTTTCTCGGCTTCTTTACCCCCTGGCGGTGGCTTCTTCCCGGTGGTTACGTCACGCCCTAATAACACCATCTCGTGCGCTTGGACCCGATCCATTAAGTCGTGAAACGACAGGGCTTGCCCGGGCGTTATGCAGCTACTGACCCGTACCGACACGGGGTGTAGGGGTAGGAGGCCCCTCAGCAACTGAGTGGTACGTATTCCGTTGGCTTCTTTCCGTGGCAACACGCCTTTCCTGACCATGTTCCAGAGATCCAGGTGTAGTCGCCTGAGAAAATCGGATACCATCTCCCCTTCCTTCTGGGCTAACGCATGAAATTTCGACATCAAAGTATACATGTCCACCGGAGCTCCATACGCCTTGGTTAGGCAGTAGATGAGGTCTGCCGCATCAGCTTCCGGGTTGTCGTCTCGGTAGTAGTGCACCATGTGGGACGCGGGAGGCCGTAAGCACTCGACGATGCGCTGCCTACGGACCGCGTCCGTGCAGGTCCATTCAGGTAGTACCTGTTCGGTATGATCCAGCCAGTCCTCTATCCCCACTTCCCCTTGGGGCGTGGGTTTCTCCCCGGAGAAGGCCTTTAACTTCCTGTACTGGAGCGACTGGGTGGTATTGTGGATAACGGCAGCTAATGCGGGCAAAGAGGTGTCTCCCGGTAAGCTGTCCCCGACAGCGGGGTAAGCGTCCAATCTTGATAGGCTAAGTCGGTTGAGACTAGCCCGCAGGCCGGACGGGGTAGAGGAGGGGCCTAGGCTCAGGGCTGCGGGCCAATGAGGGTGCAGGCCACGGTCAGGGGAGTGGTCGGGGCCTCCCGTCGCGGCGCCAGCGGTGGGGGTATACTCTCTCCGGGGGGTGGAAGTGGCCAGGGGCGCAGGGGTGTCCGCCTGGACGATGGGACAGCGCACCCCCGGAGCTTCGGGCAGCAGCAGTATACGGGGCAAAGCCTCGGGGCATATATCTTGTTCAGTGGCATACAAGATCCGGCGCCAGGTCTGGTCGTGGTCATAAAAGTGGTCTTGTACTTGGGCATTGTCCAGGAGAGGAAGCTTGCGGACCTGCTCGGTCACTGTGCCTAACGAGATCATGGCGGGGACATGGCCCAGCGCGAAAACACGGTTCAAGGGGATCCCGCGCCGTTGGGCCCACTTGCGCACCTCGAGCGCCGAGGGCACCGACATGATGTGGGTTGGTTGCACAATAGAGACAAAAAAAAAATGTGGGGGCACCCCAGGTCTAAGATCTCAGCAGCGCCTCCAAATGTAGCCCTTTTTGTGAACACCTGAACTAAGGGACTACGGTACATAAACCTGTGGCTTCAGGAGCTCTGAGCCTCCGCATATTGGGAGCCTGGGGGTATACCTTTATCACTTGTGGTGCAGCGCCTCCACTCACCCAGGATCCCCACTATAGAGATTATACCCTAAGCAAGAACCTAACAACAACAGTATGCAACCAACCTTTTTATATAACACATGAATAACAAATGATATGCAGAATCATCAGATAACCTTTACATATACACACACAACGTGGCTCGGCCACACCTTATTGGGATGATGTCCTGTACATAAGTGGCTCTGCCACTCTCCTTAGGAGTATGTCTCATAACCAGTAAAGTATGGTACCATATGCATTCTCTCAGGGAACCCAATTAGTTAGTGGGAGGCGGGATCAGCGCCTGGTGACCGGTGTAGGTGCACTTGTAGATAAGGATACCTTCCGGTCACTACGATGACCTTGACACTCCACGGGTCCTGGTGTTAATCCAGCCTTGCGCCGTCTCTCCCTTCTGCAGCACCGTCAGATAGGAAATCCAAGATGGCGGCCGCAGCTCCGCATATGAACCTCACTAAAGGGGAACGTCCCTGACGACTATGGGCGTCCTTACAAATACAGCACCCTACGATGGCGGGGGAAAGACTCCTGGGGCTGCGAGCATACCCTATCTAAGCAGACGGGTCACTGACCCTCTGCTCTCGCACACGAGGTTCCACCAACCTCCTCCTTCACCTCCCTCGCTGCTCTGACCCACCGCCCACACGCATCCGGTTCCTGCATACACAGTATCGCATCCCATTGGTCCTCAGCCTCAGCTGACCTCCTCACAGTCAGAGTTCATAGTTCAACCCCCTCCAAGTCTTTACTTATGATTACCCTTCGCGCGCTTCCCTCGCGCATGCGCAGCCCAACTGGTACGCAGTAACTTCGCTGGCAAACAGGGACAATATGGCGCTGCCTATGTAATTGACAGCGCGGAACCTTTAATATATATGGACATCCTTACATATATATGGAAGTCTCCTCCGCAAGCGCCGCCCGCTCAGCCCGATCCGCGCTAGCGGGGACTTAGCCTAACGCAGATTAAAAGTGGGGCTAGTTTAGGCCACTTCAGACCTGGCAGAGGTTTGAACGCATTACAGAGGGTTAATCAGTGTTGATCATAGACACATCCAATTAATAATATGTATCATGTTACTATAATCTCTAACTCCTTATGTTAGAAATCCCCAAATCACAGGCCCCACCTTTCAACTGTCACTGATTACCTGTCTGACTGATTTGGAGTCAGTCTCACTGATTTTTAGCATCAGCATCTCATAGACTTTAATGAAGTCTGACCGATAAAAATCATCACTTTTATGCTCCATTTTATTTTTTGAGCCATAGCCCCAAATCTCACTACTTTCAGTCCTTGGAGGTTGACATCTCAGAGAAGGTTGATGCACAAGGTCACAAATTACAGTAAAATACTATTACACATTGATACTGAGAAATTAAATGTGAAAACACGTCTCTGCACCTGCCTTGATACCCAAACCCATTGAAGTTCTATTTTTAACGAGGAGCTGTGGGGACCAGAAGTACATATAGATACTCAATATAAAGTGCAGTGCGAATTAGCAAAAACCCCTAGACAGTAGGAAACCCTCTTCAATCTCCACGCACATCAAGCTACTTGGACATTTTCCTCGATATGGTAATCCACAGAGCTGAGCTCTTTGCTTTGTATGTGTTCCAGCTCACGACGTCTCCATGGTGAAGCGGGTTCTTCCTTACATCGGGGGTTCAGCTGTAGCTGTTGTTGGCGTTGTCATCGCAGGAACCGTGGTGGCATTAACAATACAACACTTCAGAAAGAAAGGTAGGAAATGCACATAAAAGTGTGCACAGTGGATCTTGTCACTTCTATTAGTGTAGAGAGCGGTACATGTCTGGCTGGGGTAGTTCCCCATTTCCTATATTTGCTATTAGTTGAGCGAGTTGATTCGCTTGTTATTTTGGGGGGTAAATGGTTTTAATGGGTTAGTAATTTGAGGAATATACATGGGTGCGTTGACATATCTAAGCCCAGTTTTACTAAACAGTGCTTTCAGATTTACTACAGCGGTCATTTAAGCCGTACGTAATTGATAGCATCATTTAGTAAATGTTGGCCTTAATGTTAGGGAATTGTATACTTATTTCTTGCTTATGGAATATATGGTATTAGTGTTTTTATATACTCATTTATGTGGGGAATAATGATATAATGAATTGTTTGCCTTGTGTTTTGCCATCTATATATTTCACACTTGTGTTTTTAATTTTCCCATGGCGATCCCCTCCTTCAGCAACCGCAAATAGCATTGTGACGGCTTCCAAGTAAGTATACCTATAAAATGACACCTGACATTAGAAAGTGACCTGTAACATTTCTCCGCTTAATAAATATGGGCTCTTATGATCCCTGCTTAGAAAATATCGCCCGCAATCTTTTTACAAATCTGAGTTCAGAAAAACCATTGGGGAGTGTTTGTTCACATCTGTGCTCTGCAAGACTTTGGCAACTATTAGATAATCCTTTATGGACGGTAATCTCCTTCTCCTGTAATTCTGTACAACTGTTGTAACCACATATAAAATCTGCAGAGTATATCTGCCCAGGAATACCAATGAACATTTGTATATGAAAAGTGGTTGTCTGACTGTGAACAACCAAAGATAAATTCATAATCTCATATATGTGTATGTGTGTGTATATATATATATACAGTGGTCAACAAATCACCAAAAAATCTACTCGCCAAACAAAAAAAATCTACTTGCCACCTAGTACCACATGTGTGCTGCTTGGGCCAATAGGAGCTCGCCACGATGTTAAATCCACTCGCCCGGGGCGAGCAAATGTATAGGTTTGTCGAACACTGTATATATATATATATATATATATATATATATATATATATATATACATACATACACACACACACACACACTGTACTTCCCATGGGGTGCACTCAGAAGCGTCAGGATCACCAACCGGTCCCAAAGAGCATATAGAGTAAAAGAAAACCGCAGCAATCGCCTATAGATATTCATCATTTAATTTATTCGTAACATCTGGCAAATAACATGGAAAAAAATGGGCGACGTTTCGGACCAAAATAGTTCTTTGTCAAGCTCATATTGATGGATAGATAGATATATCAGTAATCAATAATCAGCCTTTACAGTCATAGTAAGTTCTGTTCAAATCATATATATAAGTGAACTTATAACTGTTACCAAGACCTTTTCTCTATACATGATTAGACAGTACGCATATTGTGCATACGGGTAATTGTTTTCTTTTCCTGCTCTTTTAGAGAACCTGATAACACTTTTGAAAATCCAGCATTTGATCAAAACTCCTAAGGTTTGCATTGTCTTCTGAATCATGTTTAAAAGCATAAAACACTGACACTGACGGCAGATAATAACCACTTGGCCCACTTATTCTGTGGTGAAACCTCAGACCCTACGAGATCCTTAAATTGCTTTCATACTGCACCGACACACTTTATTCGAGCAAATACCCGGTATGTACCTGGCAGATACCTGGAATGCGCCGCTCCTCACCTCTGACAAGCCCCGTTGCATTTGCCTTCCCAGCCTGGGTTCATGCCTGGCTGATGGTCGGCTGATCTGTTAAATGATAATGATTAGGATTTAATAGGCTGCAATGCTTCGCGTGTCTACCAGATGACATAAATTCATGAATTGTAATGCAGTATATATATATGTACTGTTCAGTATTGCAGCCAGCGGGAATAAAATGCTTCAATCCCTGCTGGAAAATAACTCAATGCACTCGGGCAGAAAACAGTTACAAACCTCAATACACCCGGGTATACCCAAATTCGTGGGACTAGCCGAGCTCGAATAAAGTGTGTCGCCAGTGTATATAGCGTAGCCTTTTGTCTATCACAAGCATTTTGGAACTCCCTCATTGTATTAGTCCCTCTGTTGGAAGGCAGTTCCATTAATCCACCACCCTCTCCATGAAAAAGCACTCACATTTCTTCTGAGCCTGGCACCCTCCAGTTTTAGAGCAGGACCTCTTATTCTAGCATGTCTCTTTGTCTGATATATGCTTCACTCCTGTACATTGTTCAAACCCTTCACTTAAGAGACTGTATTTTAAAGTTTCTATAATACATTTCTCTCCCTCCTTTTCTTCAAGCTGAAGGCCCTTAACAATGGGAGATTATAAATGTTGCATAGACCAGCAATTCTTTATGTCAATAGTCACATTAAAATGTCATGTAGTGCTCGTGCGTGATTAGTATACTCATATAGATGTAGCAAGACTTACTGTATGCAGAGCTGCAGCTGAAAAACACTAGAGTCGCAGCTCCGGAGATTGTGAGGCCGCGGTCGCACTGCAGGTGGTCGATGCTTCTGAATAGGAACCTCAACAGCGATAACCCTCTGGCACCGCCGGGGCAGTCTCAGTCTCGTGACTTGTTGCGGTCCCGAAAACACTAAGTCTTGCTGCAGCTGTACAGTATACTTGACGAAATAATTAAATGGATGTGTGCAAATAATTTTTTATGATTTTGTAAGATGTATTTTTAAGTGTGCTTGGCAGTGAAAAATATTGCGGTTCATAATGACTTTTTTACATACAGTCTTAGCAAGCTCAAAACCCAAACCCACTACATTGTATATATATCTGTGTTATTTGGAGTGTTACTGGGTGTGGGACCTAATGTATACAACAAGAGATAGGAGCCCCAATGCTACATCCAACACGACAAATGAGTACATTACTATGTATTTTATCTATATTCTTTCTTCATAAATATGGGTCATTTAGTTCAATACTTTGGCCAAAATATTTTAAGCCTACAACCACGTTAGGGTGTCCCCATTTAAGTAGGTCATACACTACCAATATTTCCTCTCTTCTCTCTATGCAGTGACAGAAATAATTCAGACAGGTAGTGAAGGATCTGCTGAAATTGTGTTACCGTGACGTTGTTGAATTTTAAAATATTTTGGCCAAACTATTGACCTAAACGACCCATACTTATGACGAAAGAAAATAGATAAAATACATAGTAATGTAGTAATTTGTCTCTAGTTCATAATTACTGCCATAGGACATTTCTAAATGCTGGAAGGCACCCTTTGACCCATTCAAATGAATGCCATAAGATTTCTTCTGGCATTGAAAGGTATTTCGGGGCAGAACACTGCTTAGTAAATATGCGCTGATGAGTCTGTCAGTGTCTATATTATACTACTGTACTATAATATCGACACTTGAAAAACATTACCGAAGTTTTATCAACAAACTCTTCAAATCACTGGAAATATCCCCAATGAATATAATTATATGAAAGTGAACTGAAATTGAAGCAAATGGGTGTGTATCTGATAATGCTGTGGCCGATACTGTAAGTAGACACCTTTGTAAGCCCATTAACTTGAATGGGTGGTGAATGATGTGTCTTAAGACCTTGTTATATGGAATAGCAGCGCTTAGTAGCCATGGGCCGTTGTCTCCTAGCTGTTATAATTATGTGACACAAATCAATTACAACAAGCTTTCCTCTGGAAATATACGATCTTCAAGAAGCTCATGATATTGAAGTCATTATTAATTAGATCAGTCGTTTTCAAACTTCTAAAAGCCATGGAATCATTTTACGTTTTCTTCTGACTTGGAGACAAGTACATAAAAATATTGCTTGCACATTTAGGTAAAATGTATTTAATATTACAGTATATCATATTTTATGTCATGAGACCGTGACTTACTGTATGATTTTTTCCCCAATAAACCATAGCAAATGAAAATACCATTGAGGCATGAGAATCAAAATGAAGTAAAAATACTTTTTGATATAAATTTAGTTTGTAGAAAGCTTATACCAAGCTAGAGGCAGCTTAACTAAGGCCGAGTTTATGCTGCTGACGTTGCTACGTGCGCGCACATCAGGCACAATGCATTACTTGGCTATAGTTGTTAGCCAAGTGCCTGAGTGCCTGCCGGCAAAGTAGCGCGTTGATGCGGCAGTGTTTTGAGAAGACAATAAATGTAGTCTTCTCAGGTGACTGCTGCATGACGTCAGCATCATGTGAGCTGGTTCAGCCAATGAGGGCGAACCAGCTTTGTGACGCGTCCATGACGCCTCTGCCATGCCCTCGCCACGCCCCCAAACCCCTGCAACACTGAGCACAGATCGCCTGTGCTACAGCAGCGCGGCAGGTAAGGAGCTCACACTCTCACAAGCAAGCGGAGTGTATGAGCTCGGCCTAAGGCGTGATAGTCCTGATTGCAAGTTAAGATACCATTCACTTGAATTAGTATTCACTTGCAGTCATGACTATCTGAATATGCCGTTGGCTTCTTATGAAGAACCAGGAACATTAAAACATCAATGGACAAACGTGAACTGATGATTGCCAAATAAATAAAGCAAATAGACAAATAAACCAAACTAGATCAGCGAGACGGTAAAGAAAAGCGTTTGCAATGCGTACTATGTTAAATGTAATTACTACATGACTTGTAGCAAAGTGGATTATACTCTCAACTGCATCATTGCTAATTAGGCACTAACACTAATTCCCATTACCTTGACTCCCTCAAAAATAAAGTTGACTTGACGTTTAGAACTCCCATTTTCTGAAATGAGGGCCTGGTCTTACCTCTGAAGGATATTGGCTCAGCTGCTAACTGCCCCTATTCTCTTGGATGATCGGAGTATCTTGTCATTGTTGTTGAGACCATGGCTGAGATTTACTAATCTCCAAACAATAAACAGAATGACATACTTCATACGGTAGCAAAAGTCTTATCATTGGTTGGTGGAGATTCATTAAGCTGCCTTTAGTAGGTATTAGAGCTTGATCCCACATTAACTGCCACTGGGTTGAGTGGCAGATAATGCAGAATTGACTTCCGATACCACGTATAGGACATTAGTTAATCTTCACCAACCAATGATACAAATGTAGCTATGATGTATGTCATTCTCACCGTTATGACAGAACCTACGGAAGGAAACCGCAGGGAGACACATGGGCGGAGACGCATTAAGGTTAAGAAAGTACAAACACAAGTTTGTTTTGACGCATTGCTCCATGTTCTGTTCGCATTTGCATCAAGTGTATGAAAGTGTTTTTTACATCTGGCACAAGTTGTTGGCAAGAAAAGTTTACGTCACCTCTTACCTAGCAGATTTGTTTCTCGCAGATACAAGACAATGTACAAATGTGATGCAGCGAGACGCAGAGTTTGCTACATCTCAATAGAATCTGTGCATCATGTAACTCCTCTCTGACTCCTCTTACTGACACTCCCCACATCACAAGGTGACGCAAAATGCGCAGGATTTGGAGCTAAGACCTTGATACATTGACACATTGCTCAAACTTTGTTATGATACATCACCCCCATAGTCTCCAGGAAGAAACATCATGGAGCTCATGCTTTAGGAAACCCATGGAATCAGACATTACAGCAAATCTTCCATTGCCTGATACATATCAACCCTGTTTTTCAGCTGCACATTTGGCTATAATTATAATGTTTGTTTGTTTTGTTTCAGATGAAGAAAAAAAGAGGAATATAAAAATTTGAAAGAGGAACCAATTTCGGAGCTGAGCGTTTTATACGTTTTCTCTCTCTGTCTTTATCTGAAGATGGAACAGAGCAGCACTCCAGAAGTCTTGTACAATATTGGCAATTTAATGACCTTTGTCAAAATTTTGATCCACAACTTGGACCTTTGTCAAAATTTTAATGTGTCACATAAACATCCCTTATATACCTATTAAAGTGATAAAACACCTGTGCAGTAGTTGTCATCACGCAATTACTTATGTTAACGTCATTCTGTTTTCTACTCAACCAAATAGTAACCTAGCGACAGCATTTAATTCCGACCAACCAAAGATCAGCAAGGAAAGACTACAACAGGTGAAGAGGCCATTAGGTTCATCATGTAATAACCGGATCCTCTAAAGTGCAAAAAAGTGCAGTTTTAATAGCACCACGTGAATATAGTGAAAATGATCATATATATGCAAACACGAACCCGGATTGTAAGAACTGCAAAAAAATGATAGATACCAGATTACAAAAAAATCTATCTTAGAGAGAATGGAGCAGAATTGGAGACATAATTACATTCAAAATCTAGTATCAATCAGTAAGAATAAAAAAATATTGTTGCAATATTGTATAGTGTCAGTGCCAACTTTTTCAGGACCTGAGTGGACTTTATGCCCCCACATAAAACAACATTCTAATGATTTACATTTAGTTTACCCTATAACAGATTTCCATTATTATCATCATGATGTCGGGAAGGCCAGGGGAACACTGTACTGTAATTCATTGCCCATGTCTACCAATGCATAAGTTAGTCATCGCAACTGTTCCTATTGACTTAAATAGACTGTATAGTACTTCTTAGACTTAATAGCCATAGCACATATCCAAAAGCACAATGTCACGGTGTCTTCAGAATATTAACGGTAGTGGAAAGAGCATAGATTCTGATATCTTAAGTCACGAGGTATAAGATAGTGACTTGGACAGTATCCTTAGAGACCATTGGGCATGCACCCAGGGTGCTTCCTGCCTCAGTGTCCTGAGAGCGCACCTTTACTTTCTATCCTGCTTGATCTGAAGATGCCAAGACTAATTATACAGAAAACTTTGCTAGATGACATATACTGTTTGTTCAGTTTTATTGATTTCAGTCAAAGTAACAGTTTTCTTGACTGATTTACAGCAGGAAACAGTTTTGCTTTCATTAAGACAACACAGACGTGGTCAGTCACTGTGAAGATACTACACTTTAATTTGACATCTGAGATCCAGCACATAAAGTTTTGCATTTAAACTGTAGTCAAGTAATCAACAGGGTAGTTGATAGAGTTAATTTCATATCCATGCTGGTAACACATGCTGTGAAATCTTACAATATAAAGTGACATTGCATGCACATGGCCATACATCCGGTAAGAGATCATTTGGGTGTTTTGCTCATTCATTTTTAGGATGCAAGAGCCCCCCACTCGCGATTACAGAAAAAGTTGCCGGACATCCTGCGCTCATGCTTGGAGAGTTGGTGACGTCACCACTCTCAAGCATGGGCGCTCTCAGCGGCAGCGTGACCGCAGCCTTAGTCATATACGTATAAAACATGGGTTATCCATTCTAATAACCAAGGGTTACTATTTCAGCACAACAAAGATACAATACCCATGAGTGTGTTTACATGTGTTCCACAGGTCGCCAACAATGCTTCAGAACAAGAGTTGGAACTGAAGTGTAATCACTGTACATTTCCAAGTAGCCACCATGCAGATCATGTTACACTTTCCCTTAAACACTTAAGATTATCTCTCATCTCACACTCACTTTTATTAAAATCATCCTCTATTCCCCACCATATGCTTCAATGGGATCACTTTCCTAAAAATATCAAACGTTCTCCTTATTAGACCATTAATTTCCCCGATAAACAATGGGACCTCTTTTTCGGAAGCTAATAAACTGGGAGATAGGTCTGTTGAGATTGAGCTGTTCTCAAAATGTGGTTTCTGGACCACTGCAGATCCACAAACCCTTTAAATTTCAGCCCACGACACCTCTCTCCTGCAGTTTGTGGCTTTTTTTTTTAAATCACAGATGAAGTTTGATCCATATATGTAACTCCAGTGGATGTGAACAATATATATTAAAAGCAGCTAGCCCTCCTATTTTACATATGACATTTTTTTTTTTTTTTTTTACAGAATATGAACGTGGGGGTGTCTTCTAGTGCAGAAAGGTGTTTTATGGCACAGCACCACTTAGTAAATATGGACACTCATACAGCAAGCTCAAACTAAGCTCTGCCTTTAGTTATTTATATGTGATATCAATGTTTCAACGTAGAGGCAATTTTTTTGTGTTCATCAAGTTATATCTTCACATGGACTTATGTTTAAGACTCCAATGAAATTCCTTAAAGATAATAGTGTATAATAATAATCCATGTGGGGAAATCTACACTTATGTTACCTGGTGTGGTGCATTACCTGATAGGCTCACAGAAGACCTGAACCTCCGCCACTGGGAGCCTGGGGTTTCCTGATTCGTCGTACACAGCGCCTCCACCTGTAAGGGTTCCCACCTGAGTGGGATGGTCCTCTTACAGGAACCACAATAATAAGACACGCACACAGTGTATGCTAATAACTGTTTACTATTGCTAATACTAATAATAACTTCGGTACCTGTACCACACAGAATAATGCATATAGCCGTACACATAGAAGTGCACCGGGTGCACACATCAACATAAGTATTCCCCAGAGTACCTTATGTCCAAACCCACCCACGTGTGATGGAGATAGCGCTATCCCTGGACGTGTTGGTGCACTATTTATAGATACCTGCCCGCGGCTCCAGCCCGTGGGTACCGCTATACAACTGGTATGGATCCGTCTGATCCGACGTGATGTCCTCCTACGCGTGGGGTGACTTCCAGCGTGGATAATATCACCACAGCTCCACACCGTCTGTACCTTGACAGGGATCCGCCTGTAGCCGGCAGGCCACAGTCACTGCTTGGCTTGGCCTCCACGAAGATAGTCTCTATGTAACTGAGGGGTCTGAGCCCAGACCCAGCAATCAGGCTGCTCGACACTGAGGGTGTCCTAACTTAACCAAATAGCTAAAGGGGCAGATCTCCTTCGTAGGGCCTGTCCCTGAAGCAACCACAAACTGGGGAATGGTAACTTATCTGGGACCTCTGGGGGTAACTAGGCCTAGTGCTAGGGGCTACTGCTCCCTGCACACACACCCTAACTCCCCCAGCTCCTAGCTCTCACTGACACTCTTTTTAAAAGTTGTCTAAAACTGTCATCTCTCACAGCTTCACTGGTTGCCTAGCAACATGTAACTGCAGCCTTAACTGTCTCTATTCAGAACTATTCAGAACTGCCAGCGCAGACTCCCTTGCACTGAAAAGGCCTTAATTGCAAATGCAGCCGCCCTATTGACTAAGCCGCAGCATGTGACAATCCCCTGAGGGATACGGGGGCTATACATATATATATATATATATATATATATATATATATATATATACAGTGTTCGACAAACCTATACATATATATATTATATATGAATATATGAATCACTTTATGATAGCATGACTCCTTTTGCAGATCAGCTTTTGGGATTATACATCAATCATAGAGCTGATTTATTCCAAATATCATTTGCAGAATGGTTTATATCTGTACTCATATTACTGATGATTATTACTTATTTCTGATGATATATGGGTATAAATAATCACAATGTTTTTCAATTGGTTGCAACACCAGTGTTTATGCATTTTCTTGTCGATGAACCTGAGTTTTAAATAGCTTAAATCTATGTATATTATTTCAATATATATCAGTTAGCATAGTTATATATTATTTCTAGGACCGGACCTTTTGTGTTTGCTTTTAAATAAATTGCTACTTTATTTCGTGTTTTCCTTTATTTGACATCTGGTTGAATTTTGTCCTGTGGGCTTAGGCTGCGCTTATAATGCCGGCGACGGCGACGTCAGGCTACGGTCGCCGGAAAAATAAAATAGAGATGAATTCCAGCGATAGCGACCAAGCCGCCGCTCTGTCTCGTCGCGCTTACTATAAGCGTGACGCGACGGCAGCAATACATTTGTTTTGACGCGACATCGCGTCGCTGGTACTATAAGTGCAGCCTAGGGCTGGGGCCATAGAGGAGTGAGGCGTTCCGAGTCGCGCTGATGCTGAGCCAGCGTGCGCAAAGGGAGGTGGTTGGAGGCGGGGCAGTGACGTCGCTGGGCCAATTGCCCGCGACGCACTGACGTCAACGTCACGGCGCCGTGACGTTGACGCTGCTTGAGGCTGATTGGATGTTTTCAGCCGACAGCGGGCTGAAAAACAGCTTGGCTGTCGGCTGAAAATTCCAAAGCCTGAGCACGCCTGCGGACGCTCGCGTGAGCCCCCTCTAAAGACATCCTCATTGAGGATGCAGGGGCTCAGCTTCTATGGACTCGGCTTAAGGGCGCTCATAGGATTATCATCAACACAGAACCCTACAAGCACCAGACTTTGCTACGCAAAGGGATTTCAAGTCGTTATATATTTATGTATTAAAAAATATATTGAGCCGGCAGGACTAACTGCTGCAACTGTACTAGCATATTCTTGTTTGATATGTGTGTGTTGCTAATAAAGTTTGCATGAAAAAAAAAAACCTGCATAGGCAGCCAATGAGCAGTTAGAATAGATTGTCCTGTCTGCTTCTCTGACACAGGATGTGAGGTTTGCACCACGTGTGTGTGTGCAGGGAGGAAGGAGGAGGCGGCTTCCTGGTGGGTACTGCTTGCAGAGCCCATATGGTGTTACTGAACATCACACTGAGAAGCAGGAGCTGTTATATACATGCAGGCGAGTCTGTGCACATCAGAAGTACTGGTCAGTTGCTGTTATTTGTTACTGTACAAAGAAAAATCAATTTATATTTAATCTACAATATTTTTTTCCAATAAAACAACATTTTATAGAGGTTTGCAGCCCTGTCTTCAAGGTAGCATTCTATCCCCATCCCTAATAATATTGTGATAGCTATATGACGTTTCTTGTTGATCTTTCTTCATATTAGGGACTAATGTGGAGCTGTTTCTTGAAGGAACAAAAAAGGTATAAAAATGGGCTCCTATGTTTAGAATGAGAATCAGGGGCATGTGTCACGTGTCACAAGGTGGTGCATTTTTTACTTTGTGCCTGTGTTGTGTGAAACTTTGCTTCCTGTGAGGAATTCATACCTTGCTTGGACTCCGCATGTTCGGTAGCAGCTACCGAAGCCACATTCCCATATTGTATGTCGCCCCCTCACTAGCAGTCATTTTGTTTGTATTGATTTCTATTCATGTACACACTTATCCGTGTGCGTGAAAGGGGTTAATAACCATCTCTCCAGCTGTCCTGCTCACCTCCCCACAGGCCACCCCAAAAATTAGCACCCACACTCCAATATCGTCAAACTACACCCCAATTACGCTAGCACGACTGGGATTAATTTGAAAGGTTTGCACCTCGGGATCCCTCGGGCCCCCTTATACTAGAAAAATATATAATTAAAACAAAAACCCAATTTAGCTAAACGTGTCTGAAAATCTTCTTTATCGTTTCAAAATGTAGTAGATTCAATTATAGCTCAGACATTACATATTACTTTTAGATTTAATCTTACAAAGGGCAGAAAAAAATATACAAAATAATAGTACATAGATGCAGATAGTTTACAGAATAAAAGAGAAAACCTCATACATTACCAACAAATAATAGTAGATCCTTCAAGAGGCCATGAAATAGAAAATATGAAATGCACATGTTATCGGCTATAACACACCTCTGGGTGAAGTCTCCTTTAGGGATTCAAACCCATAGTTTTAAACCCCTAGCCTTGCATCTGTAACAAAGACCAGCTGTCCTCTCTCCCATTTATCATAATCTCCCCTATGACACTTTTTTTTGTATCAATCTTTTTTATTGGCATTGACATTTACATGAATGAGTACATACTTTTCAATAACATAAAATTGCTTAAGTACAACTTTATTGAGTGCATGCTAGCCAACATTGTTTTTTTAATAGTAGGGGTTAAGGGAGTGGAGGAGGAGGAGGGGTGGGGGGGGACTGGGAGTGGAGGAGGGTAGACAGACAGAGGGGGGAGGGTTGGAGAGAGGGAAAGGGGGTGGGGGGGTGCGGGGAATGTGTCTGGATTTTTTTGATTTTCTTTTGAAGCTTGTCTCAGCAGATAGAATAATACCTCTTGTGGTATCTGTAAACTTTGAGTGTCATTTTAATGTAAGCGTGGCTTTCTTTAATGATTTTGTTGCCCCCTGAGTAATGTACCATGACATTCCATGTTATACCCCCAAGAGGCACATATTGCTTTTTTAAATAGAAGGTTAACCTCTTGGTTGCTGGACTGCTCACATACTTAATTATTGCACTTGATGTAAAACACTGTGCTACCAACTATGCAGTGAATGTAACCACCTGGTGGATATGAGTCGCAGTGTAAAACCTTGTCCCCATAACAAACAAACTAATAAGGGCAGTAATTAACGATGCACTTCTTTTGTTTATAGTATACCAGGATGATCTGTGTAGTTCCCGGGATTTATCTTGGCAATGCCAATGATGCAGCAGAGCCACAGCGATTGCAAGAATCTGGCATCACCCACGTGCTGACTGTAGACAGTGAAGAGCCGAAGGATTTGGCCTCATTTGGCACCAAGTTTGTTCACCTATTGGATGAGTCTAGCGCTGACCTCTTGAGCTGTTTGCCCGAATGTTTGCGCTTTGTGAATGAGGCTCTGGGGACGGCAGGATCCTCCGTGCTTGTTCACTGGTGAGTTTGTTGGCAAAGAGCAATGGGATGACATGCAGTAATGACAAGAATCTTACCACCAAAGTAATTCCTAAGCTCGATAAAACCTAACAATCAAATACATAAGCCCAGATCCTCAGAAGACTGCTAAGCTTTAGCACGCCTTATGAATGTGAGTAAAGGCATGCCAATGCTTAGAAGTATGTTTATAAAGCAGAATGGTTAATACTGCCAAACTTTCAGGTGCAAACCTTTTAACCTTCTGCCCTATATAAAGGGGAGTAAAGTCGTGCTAAAGCTTTGATTCTTTTGTGGATCTGGGTCATAGAAGGAAATGTATGAACAACTCTGTTGAGATACCTTTTTACTGGAGTAACAACATTTTACAAGGACTGGTTTTGAGAAGCTAACCTTCTCCCTTCTATGAAGAAGCTTTTTATCTTTAGAAACATATACTTCTAAGCATTGGCATGCCTTTACTTTCATTCATAAGGCGTGCTAAAGCTTAGCACCCTTCTAGTGATCTGGGTTTATGTATTTGATTGTTATTTTTTTATAGGGCTTAGGACCTTGTCCTGAGCTGACGAAGGGAGAAAGGTAAAAGGGTAGCTTCTGAAAGCTTGGCCATCTTAATCGTTCTGCTTTATATCTTTGTAGACCTATACTCCCTACATAATCTCAATTTTATCTTCCTTTTTGTTATACTAAATTTAACCCTGAGTGCTGAAGGCGGTCGTGGTGCCTTTCAATAGCGGTCAAGTGACAATGGCAGCCATTTTGGAGGAAATGGAGGCCTCCTTTTCCTTACCGGTTAGATCGAGTCCTGCGCTCCATGGGAACACAGGACGCAATCTAAGGTAACCCCCCAATCCCTGGTCATGTCACTCAGCGGTGGATTGGATGGGGATTGATATCGACCCGGGCAATATCTGTCTTACTGGCTCTCCTCCCACGACGCGGCGTCATGACGTCGCAGTGCCACGTGAATTTGGGTTGTCATGGCGACGCATCGCCATGTGACTGGTCGCCATTACTACGCAACGCTGCAGGAGGAGATGCCGCTCTGGTAAGAGACACAGAGAGGCCCCAAGCTCTCCCCCGGGAAACAGTTTAATTGTTGTGGGGAAGACAGCCATCCAGTCTCCCGTACAGACCACATTTCCTTTTGTTTCTTGGATCAATATATTAATACAGCGTTATCTTGCATTGCATCTGTATATAAATTGATGAGAAATGTTTTATTTTTATGATGCAACCGTATCTTCTACATTTAACCACATGAGTATTTTCTGGAGAGGCTCATACTAGAAGATTGTGAAGCTGTTTCTCTTTTTCTAGCCACGCGGGGGTCAGCCGTAGCGCTGCTGTGGTGACGGCGTATCTGATGCATACTAGCAAACTCGCCTTCCAAGATGCCTATACAAAGCTGCAGAGCCTCAAACCAGATGTCAAGTAAGTTCTCTTTAGTGTGGCGTGAATCATGCTAGAATGAAAAATTGCCCAACCTAAAAATAAATAATGCGTGTATGGCCTGTGGGCAAGAGGTCCACAAACTTTTAAAAGTATACGTAGTATTTCAGTTCATTAGCCTTCTACATAAAAAGCAACTTTAAACAAATGGTCACATTTCAGCTTTTGTTTTATTTTGATGGGTTGTTGTTGCAGTTGTTGTTGTTGCAGTTGATGTTGTTGCAGTTGATGTTGTTGCAGTTGATGTTGTTGCAGTTGATGTTGTTGCAGTTGATGTTGTTGCAGTTGATGTTGTTGCAGTTGATGTTGTTGCAGTTGTTGTTGTTGCAGTTGTTGTTGTTGCAGTTGTTGTTGTTGTTGCAGTTGTTGTTGTTGTTGCAGTTGCAGTTGTTGCAGTTGCAGTTGTTGCACTTGCAGTTGTTGCACTGTATCTTCCTATGAAGGAAAAAAATATTGAAAAGTAAAATTTTCAGTTACATTTAAAAATGTCAGCTACTGGTAATTTAATATCAACTACAATATATCAGTCACAATCACAAATTTCAATCATTGTATCATTTTCTTGTCCGTTACATATAGTTTATTAACTAGACTTGAAGCAATCCAAGTGGCCGCTTTGTTTTAAGCAGGGGGTCTCTGGAGCTGAACACCATTCTTTTCAGCTACTGGGACCCCTTGCTCTTAAGATACCTTCGACGGTGATACTGGTATCTTGGAAAAATTTAAAGTTCCTGCGTCATGTGGGCACGTTGGAAGGCGCACCGGATGACGTCACAGCTTCCTATTGACCCGTAGGATGCTGCCAGAGCTTGGAATATCCGCCATTACATGAACCCAGCTAGTAAGCCGGAGTGGCTACCGGCACCCCCTATGGAGGTAAGTATCTCGGGAAGCAGGGGGCCCTCGGAGCTGAAATTAACGGGGTTCAGCTCTGGAGACCTCCTGCTTCAACCCTATGTAAAAAACAAATATGGAACAAAAAACAGCAGCTTGGATTGTTGCAGGGGTTGGTTGCCACTTGTAGCTGTAGTGCCAACAACTAATGAACTTTTGCAAGGATGATCCTTCCAATATATTTGCAAAGCTGTTCTTAAATATCTTCAAGTATGGTCCAATAAGTTTATGGGGGTCCATGTTCAAATGGATTTGAAGCAAAAGGTGATCGTGTGCTCATTTGCATGTAATTTCCCAGAATACTTAGCTGAAGGAACCATAAACAATGTTAAGAAGTTACGTGGCTTCAGTGCCTAGTTCTTGGTGTAATGTGAGTTGTGGTGCAGCCGTTACTATGTGTGTTTCTGTCTTGCAGCATGAATGAGGCGTTTGCAAGTCAGCTCACATTGTATGAGGAAATGGGCTGTGATGTGGATATGACCACTGCAAGCTACAAACAGTACCGCCTGCAGAAAGTGATAGAGAAATACCCTGGTGAGAAGCATGACGTGTCCTTATTTCTTTTGCATGGTTAGCATGTCCGTGTATGAATTGTATTGACGAAAGTGCGCTAAACCATTTTTGCTCATTCTCATTCTTGAGCTTCAATTCTTTCGAATTGGCGATAATGGCCCTATGTGCATTTATAGTAGAGAAATCATCCATATCTCCATATCTCTATCACCACGCTAAAAATATTTATCAAAGAAAACCAGTCCCATTGAAAGCAATTGAAGTGTTTCCTTTAATCTTGTGAACTGCTTTTGTAGCCGGAAGACTTTAACCAATCTCATACATGTAAAAATCCTGTTACCTGCAACATTATATAAGTAAAACTTAATTTTTCTTAAGCTATGTGTCCTTTTTAGTCAGCTGTAGCTGCTACTCAATGAGTTGCAGGACCCTCTGTAACCCAAGGGGTTCATGTCTTGTCCATAGCAACACGCAGCTTCCGTAATTATTATTCAGTTACACGGGCATCTCTCTCTCCTTTTTTTTCCCCCCATCTTCAGAGCTACAGAAGCTGCCACGGGAAGTATTCGCTTGTGATCCCAGTTTATTGGGGCAAACTGCAGAGGTTCTCTTCAGATGCAGGAAGTGCAGGTAGGGGCTTCTATCAAACAGGACAAACCTGCACTTTGGGCCGTGTACAAAGATGATATTAACGCACTTTCACTGGAACCAGCAATCCACAATTGTTCATGACCCTCTGACAGCTGAAGCATTAATCTGGGAGTTTTATTAATCTAAGGAGTTTTAAGTGTGAGCACCCCACATTGTTGGAGCAATCTTCTAAAAATTGAATGGAGGAGGTACATTTAGTTTGCATTAAAGATGCAGTCTTCCGATTGAACAGCGACATAAAAAATATATATATTTAGGTTCTGTATGAAGTGCCCTATTTAATATGTTGTGAAGTGGTTATCGTCTCATTAGCAAAGTGTTGAACCGTTCGTTGGAATGGGGAATACTTTGCTTATGACATAACGCTAGATCTATATTTCTATGTACAGTTGTAGCAACACAAACTGTAAGTCTTGCTCCATCTGTATGTGTATATACTCGCACTCTCTGACATGTAATGCTAACGCTGACCCTGTTCAGATCCGAACACATTGCTGGTATTCTGCTGATGCATTACATTTTGTTACCTTGCTCTCCCCCAGGCGCTCTTTGTTCCGGGCAGGAAGTATTTTAAATCATGTCGTTGGTTCTGGCCCGGCAGCTTTTGCTCACAAGAGGTTGATTCCAGTGCAGGCCTCGGACACAAAATGCACCTCTTATTTTGTGGAGCCAGTGCAGTGGATGGAGGCGGCTCTGCTGGGGGTGATAGATGGACAGGTGATGTAGGAGGGGTATAATCCTACTCCATTTTGCATCTTGTTCTGATCAGTTTGAGACTTTCTTCCATACATTAATAGGTTGCTGTCCTTTCATCTCTTGGATAATGAACTGAAAGTCTCTTGAGCCAACCACCTTTTCCTTTAATTTTATTTGGTGAGAAATGGTGTATCCTCTAGAGCAGGGGAGCGCAATCATCATTTTTTTTTTCCCCCACTGCGCCCCCCTGCCGTCTGTCTCCCTCTGCTCACGGCCCCCTGCTTACCTTGCTTCAGACGTCCTCACGTTGCCACGGCAACGCGATGTCATTTGACGCCGCGTTGCCATGGCGACGCGTGATCAGGAGCTTCTGAAACAAGGTAAGTAGACGTTCACAGAGGCCCTGCAGCTCCTCCAGCATTAATTTAAATGTATTTGTGAAGAGTGCTGGGCCTCTAAACCCTGCGCCCCCCACTTTGTGCACCGCTGCTCTAGAGCTGTGTTTCCCAACTCCAGTCCTCAGGGAACCCCAACAGGTCAGGTCTTATGGATATCCCTGCTCCAGCACAGGTGGCTCAGTCAAAATGACTGAGCCGCTGATTGACCCACCTGTGCTGGAGCAGGGATATCCTTAAGACCTGACCTGTTGGGGTTCCCCGAGGACTGGAGTTGGGAAATGCTGCTCTATAGCAGCGGTTCCCAACTTTTTTTTAAATTTTTACTTTGCGCACCCCCTACTAGAAGATATTTGTTCCGTGAACCCCTAAATGAATCCATTTGCCTACTCAGACTTGCTAACAAAACTGTTTGATCAATCCCAGGCAGTATAGTGTCCTGAGTTCGTGGGGTGGGGGAACACACTTAAGGCCTCAAACTGCACCTTAGTCTGTGCAGACCGCATGCGTGGTATAGCTGTCACAATGCGGGAGCGTGCAAAGTCACGACACACAATGACTTGCTGCTGTGAATGCAAAGCATTGTGTGGGGAGCGACTTTCGAAGCTCTTGCTGTAATTGACAGCTATTTCTCCAATGCTAAGCTGCAGTTTTGCGTCTTACTAAGTGCATAGGAACACGCTGTACTGCCTGGGATCCTCCATTTCTTCACTCCCCCCCGCAACCATTGGAAACAGCTCATGAGTCCACTTAGTAATCACATATCAAGAGTAGACAATTCATTAGAATCCCCATATACTGTGACACTACAAGACAACGGAAACAAATAAGGGACACAACAACCAAAAGAGCATTGCAATATGGTTTCTGAAAATCATACCTCTTGTTTTCTTAATTTGGTCTGTTTGTAAAGAAAAGCCCACTGTCTCTATATAAACAAGTTTTTGTTTTTCTGAACTGTAATGGTTCTTAGGCATGTTCTATAGTGCCGGAAGCGTGCTGCGCCGTGCGTGCGCCCGGATTTGTAGTTGGCTGACGTCAGCCAGCCTTTCTATACAAGGGCCGCGCACGGCAGGGAGAGTGGAGCCGACAGACAGCGGCGAATATGAGGAAATTTGTGTGTGTGTGTGTCACAAAAAAAATATTTATTAAACTTTTGTGTTTTCTTTAAAATACTTATTTAGGACTTACTTTCACTCACACACACATATACATTACCTGCCGCTCCCGGCACACTATACAGGAAAAGCATGCGGCACGTGCACGCGCTTTCGCATAGGAACGCACGGCCGCATGCTGTATATAACAGCCCTTAATGTAACAGTTTACATGAATGGCAACTATAAGGCCTGAAGGAAGTGTTCGCGGCATGCGGGAGGGGGCGCGGCACGGCCTGTCAACCATGCCCCGGGAAAGCACCCGCTTTCCCACAGCCTCGCCAAGATTACTAACGGCTCTCATCGTTTCTTACATAAGCTCCAATATTATGTTATCTGTCTTTTTTTTTTATTATTATTTTTTATGGTGAATGGAACATTTTTAAGGAAGTCATTTTAGCATTCTCACCTCCTTTTACTGTATCATTGAAATAAACCAGACTAAGGCCTATATAAGTGTAGCTAGACGACCCTATTTGCTGCCAAAGGCAGCTTAGTGGTCACTGGCCAGCCACGGGCAAGTTAACCATACATTAAAAAGCTTCTTTCTTTTTTTCCAGCTCCTCTGTCCTAAGTGTAGCTACAAACTGGGCTCGTTCAACTGGTACGGGGAGCAGTGTTCATGCGGCTGTTGGGTCACCCCAGCATTTCAGATCCATAAGAACAGAGTGGACCAAGTAAAAGCTCTCCAGATCCGTGGAGTGCAGCAAAGCAAGACATGACATACGAGGGACTGAACACAGCAGAACACCTACTCCTACTGCACCTATGAACTTGCTTCACGCACTGACATTGGATGCTTTTTTAATTGCGTAACAGAGTTAACCTTGGGACTGCTTGGGCTGTTGTTACCCAGCTTTGGACACAGACTTCTTCAGCTCATTATAACCATAAAACCTTTTTTTTTTTTTTCCCACAAAGGAAGCATCCCCCAGTGAAAACTGCATTATTTCAACTAGCGAAGTATTCATGACTCAATACTGGAGAGCAGCAGTACTCGTGACCCACAATTGTATGTCTGACTGACCATTGGGTATGTGTATGGGCACAGTGCTAGATCTGCACAAATGTAATCCGCAGTAGCAACTGGCAAGCCGGGAGCACAGATATTTCGTAATATATTTACATTCCTGGATGCCAGTATAGGTAGCACTGCACCTGTTTCCTCCCGCCAAAAAAACCCTGACTGTCTACCTTGTTGCAACTTTGCATCCTGAAGTACCAGAAAGAGTCGGACATGGAACACGATATGTAGGAAGTGTGCTAAGCCATAAAACAGCTTGTGGGCAATACTGTCAGGTATTGTATGGTTTAACACCTATTAGTAAATATGGCCCATAGGTGTCTGGTAAGGCATAACGGCCCATATTTGCTAAGCGCTGTTCTGCCATTAGACTTTCTGCTGCTGGAAGGCTGCTTACAGCACATTTACTTCCAACGGAGCAGGACCGTGTCTAAAAGAATAGCACTGCTTAGTAAATATGAGCCACAATATTTTGCTACTAGAAATATTCATTGTCCAGTCACATTTTTATGAGCCATATTTTGCTATTACATTTCAAAATGAGAACGAGGAGATTGTTTAAATGTACAAAGTAATGAGAGAAAATAAAAATGTGTCAAGTAACAGGTCGTCTTCTGTATTATTTTCTTCTCTCAAGAGGTCTGTATTTTCCCCCTTTAACCCAAAATGTGAAATACATTTGTAAGAGGTATGGCATTTCCGCAATTTTCTCTGCTAAAATATTGGACGCATTAAATACTCTGAACAATTACAGATGTGATAAACAGAGATTCATTTAAAAAAAACAAAACAACCCCCCTCCCCCTAAAACTAGAAACCATTATCTCTGCAGCACTGTAGGAAAATATCTCCTTTTATTTATTTTATTTTATTTTTTTTCTCCCCCTCATGTGCACAGGGTTTTTACAGGTAAAATATATTTACCAATAAGTCCTATATTTTTGCTACTGAAAAATCAGTGGGGATAAATATAGTATGTGGCACTGAAAGGGTTAAGCTGAACTGATGCACTCCCCATATTAACCCAGTTACACAGCCAATAAGCAGACAGCCCACACGCGTGTCCCGGCTCCCGGGGAGGGAAGGGCGCGTCAGTCTACGGGCAGCGTGAGCATGCGCACTGGGACGCGTTTGACTTGTGTCTTTCTGTGCTCACCCGGCCGCCGTATGGCGTCACAACGGTGTTGCCTAGGCAGACGTGTATCTAGCTGTGAGTGTTCAACAGGGAGAGGGCATGGAGGTGCACAGCCGGGTACTGGGTGGGCTGGACGGTCCCGGGCCCGGCGGGGGCTGCTTAGCTCTAGACGGGCTGAACTGGGGTGAGTGACACACACACGCATATATGTATGTATGATTATATGTTTATTACAGGTTGTGTGTATATACAGCGCAGACCCTCAGTATGTGACATATAGTACAGGACTGTGTGTATATACAGCGCAGACCCTCAGTATGTGACATATAGTACAGGACTGTGTGTATATACAGCGCAGACCCTCAGTATGTGACATATAGTACAGGACTGTGTGTATATACAGCGCAGACCCTCAGTATGTGACATATAGTACAGGACTGTGTGTATATACAGCGCAGACCCTCAGTATGTGACATATAGTACAGGACTGTGTGTATATACAGCGCAGACCCTCAGTATGTGACATATGGTACAGGAATGTATGTACAGTATATACAGCGCAGACCCTCAGTATGTGACATAGTACTGGACTATATATATTATATTTAGTATATATACATACACACACAGAGCAGACCCTCAGTATGTGACCTATAGTACAGGAATGTGTGTGTATACACAGAGCAGACCCTCGGTATGTGACATATAGTACAGGAGACCTGTTTGCACCACCAGCACTGATCCTAGTATATGCCATAGATACAGGGCTGTGTATGTGTTTATATATATATATATATATATATATATATATATATATATATATATATATATATATATATATATAGCACTTCACAAGTGTGTGTCAAATACAGGATAACTGACTATAAACAGCGCTGACCAATAATATCTGTGTGGGTGTGTACATACTGTATATGAGAAACAAATACAAAAACCCTGCGCTTCTCCCAAATAGGCTTGCAATTTATTTCTGAGAGTCTACATTTTGATTCAGTCTTCTAACAAAGGAAAAAGAACGACTGTGCACAACTCTCATAGTATAGTAATTAATATATAATGTGCTGTAGTAAAGCAGGTAAGTATTAAATGTTATCAATTCAGATAATCCAAGCATTTCTTAGGTACATGTTACCACAAACACACACACAGCTGGTTTCCACAGCAAACGGCAGTCACTGCTGTCCGCTCACAGGTTGGTGGATGTATAGTAGGCGTCCTCGTGTCGGGCTGTCCACTCCTGGGGCTCAGCAGCTGATCCGTGGTGGGTACAGTAGGTTCTTTCATGTCTCTAGTCTTCGCAAATAGAGTCCTCCTTGGTGCTGGAACTTTCACTCGTGCTCAATATAATGCATGAAAAATATAAAAATGTAGAGAAATCAACGGGGCTACGCTCTGAGGTCCCCCTACTTAAAAAAATAAATACATGTGGCTTGGAGTACCTCTTTAAAGTTGGGAGAAAGTAAGGCCCCTCTAACACTTTATCTACATTTTTTTTTTTTTTAAATATATGGCTTTCCTATTTTAATACATTCTTAGGGCTGTTATATACAGCATGCGGCGTGCGTGCCTATGCGAACGCGCGTGCACGTGCCGCATGCTTTTCCTGTATATAGTGCCGGGAGCTGCAGGTAATGTGTGTGTGTGTGTGTGTGTGTGTGTATATATATATATATATATATATATATATATATGAGTGTTCGACAAATCCATTAAAATACAGGCCCGTGGCGACTGGATTTGACCCCTTGGCGACTTCCTTATGGCTGACCCCAAGCAGGGCGGGATTGGGAGCGGGACTAGGTGGCGAGTAGATTTTTTGGTTCGGCGAGTAGATTTTTGGGTGATTTGTCAACCAGTGTGTGTGTGTGTGTGTGTGTGTGTGTGTGTGTGTGTGTGTGTGTGTGTGTGTGTGTGTGTGTGTGTGTGTGTGTGTGTGTGTGTGTGTGTGTTTTGTGAGTGAAAGGAAGTCCTAGATAAGATTTTTTTTAAAGAAACAAAAACTTTTAATAAATATTTTTTTTTTTTACTTCTGCAATCTTACACACACACACACACACCATACAAACACGCATACACACATACATACATACATACATACATTTGAGCGCAGGCAGCGGCGCGAAAACATGATTTTCCTCATCTTCGCCGCTGTCTGTCGGCTTCCCTCTCCCTGCCGTGCGCGCGGCCCTTGTATTGAAAGGCTGACTGACGTCAGCCAACTAAAATTCCGCGCGCGCACGACGTAGCACACACCCGGCACTACAGAACGTGCCTTATTTGTGTAAGAATTGGCAAAGGATCAACTCGTATTGCTGTATCCTCATTTCTGTTACAATCGTATGTACTGTACAGTACTTCCTGCCAATATTTATTGAGCATGCTCCAACATATTCCACATCGCAGTCCCGTGTGGTAAGAAGACAATACTAATACAATGCAGCATTTAACATACCCTGGTAGAGTAGGTAATGAGCACTCGGCTTGCAGTCTGCAGGGAAGGGAGAGTGGGAACGTAGGGCACACAGGGAATGAGCAGGTTGGCGTGTTTTACCATGAAGCAAGCTGCGTGATGCTCTTAGCTGTGTAACTAGTGAAAGGTGTTGTAGAAGAGGCTGGAAGGAAAGGGTTGAGCATATCCCGTAGATAATGTGTATGCTTCTTTGAAGAAATTCGTTTTTGGATCACGTTTAAATGTGTGACGGAAGTGGGTGTGTTTTGTTTTCTCCTGAGGCTTCGGTATGTATTCTAATATACTGTAGAAAACAAAAAGCACAGAACGCACCAAGGTTGAAGAAATATATATTAAAAATGAATTCAAATAACAAGTACTGTATCAACTTACATATAATAAATCTGTTATCCTGTGAGATCTTTAGGTGGTACAGTCCATGTTGCCCCCTCCGTGGGTAAAAGGGAGGCAACGCCGAGCTCAAGACAATCTATCCCGCGCGCTGGGATCAAGTGATGTCTCCGTCTTGCACTGCTGCTTCCGGGTATGCGCAGTACCGCGCGATCCGTGTGCTGTTGTGTGCACGTCTCCCAAGTTAGATATCTTGTTGTGATGTCACAGTTTGTTTGTTATTGGAACTATGTTTTATTTATTATTGTACTAATTGATATTGCTTTTATATGCTCTTTTGTAGCACTCGCATCAGTTAAATTGTATATGACTTGTATCATTTTAATGGTAAAATTTCACTCTGCCATTGTAATTGTCCACTTGATTGAGATAGAGATCATTGACATTTCTACTTGGGGTTTTTTATGAGTTCTATAGACCCAGTTACCTGCAAGAAATTGGATTATATCCAACACACCTGTGTGAGATAGTATATCAAAGCTGATGTGGAAGCTTGCAACTACCGCCTGACCACACAGATTAGTCTGTGAAACATGTTGTGGTAAGAGCATTGTGGACACTTCATGGAGACCAGCCCATTTGTTGACTTTTAGATGACCTGAGAGAGAGACTGTGAACTTGGAAGACATGCACACAACAGCACACGGATCGCGCGGTACTGCGCATACACGAAAGCAGCAGAGCAAGACGGAGACATCACTTGATCCCAGCGCGCGGGATAGATTGTCTCGAGCTCGGCGTTGCCTCCCTTTTACCCACGGACTGGGCAGCATGGACTGTACCACCTAAACATCTCACAGGATAACAGACTTATTATATGTACAGTAAGTTGATACTTGTTATTTGTATTCACTTTTTAATATATATTTCTTCAACCTTGGTGCACTTTGTGCTTTTTGTTTTCTATGACTGGTCTACCTGTGGAGTAAACCTCGGTGGATCTTCAGTGGAGAAGGGGAATATCTCCACGCACAGAAGCAGCAAAAGGAGTTGGTTTACACCAGAGACTAGGAAGCATGAGCGCGGATCAAAACCCCCCTTTTCTAATATACTATACTTTACCTGTTGTTTCGCAGACCCCTTTTGCAGTGAACGGGGTTACCCTGAATTCGGCGTACCTGTGTTTCCTTATCTATGCCGGGGATTGCCTTTCCCATGGCTTCAAAACCAAAAATAGTCTGGGATTTTTCCTTGTCTTTTGCCATAACGCCATTGCCAAACTGCACCTTAACATGGGTGGAATAGCTGAATAGTTGGTCCCCACAATGCTTTCTATTCACAGCAGCAAGGCATTGTGGGGCGTAACTTTGGGAGCACACAGTCATTAATAGCTCTACCACCCAAGCTGTGTGCACACAGTGAGGTAGAGTTTGTTCTCCCCACGAGCTCAGGACAGAGTACTGCCTGGGATCAGTCAATCAGTTTTGTTAGCAATAGTCTGAGTAGCCAAAAATATTTATTAATTAGGGGTTTGTGGTATAAATATTTTTAAGGTTGGGAACCAGGGGTTTTAACCAGGGTTTTTAAAGTAAGTCTTTGCTGCCCAGAGCATAACTGTGATTCCCTAAGCAGCAGGGACCCACTGGTTCCAGAGATATTAGTCGTTCTACTGGGCAAAAATACTTGACTGTGGGAGACAAAATGGCAGATGGGTCAACTTCTCTCTGTTAATAGGAAAACTGGGACGGCACAGCCATATCTAATGTTTTCATCAGTATTTCTCCCAAACTGAATTGTTTTCCAATGAGACCAGGAGAAAAAGAGGGGTGGGGGGGAAGAGGCAGCATCTTAGCTATTTAACATTGAAATATTCATAGCCAAGCATATGTGGCAAGAGAATGTTGTGACAGTAAAATGATATGCACTGTGTTCTTACTGTAGGTAATTACTCTGATGTTTTAGTTCCAAGCTGTTGCAAATACCAGAACATGAGTGTGCAATAAAAACATAATGAATGAACACGGAGGATTCACTGATAATGACTTCTATAATTAGATATTACAAGCTGGTGGCTCTGGAGGTTAGTTCTGTTGTATGACAAACATTGAGATCCAACTCTTTCATGTCAGGTGGCAAACACGTCTCTGGCTAACAGTTACACCGTGTCTATAAAGTGGAGTGTGTTCACTAAATAAGCAAAATCAAAATTTGGTCACAAACAATCTTGCACAATGAGGTATCGCGAAAATGACTATTTTCTGTATTGCAAGAAATCATTGTTTTGTTTTTTTTAAAACAAATTTAATTGAATTCAATGTTTTTTGATCCACTTTATGATAATTCACCACTGAATTACTTGAATGCTTCTAGCAAGCAGTGCCTAGTAGATTATATTGGAATTCATTTGAGGTCCGTTTGTGCTTGTTGGTCAGTTTTATTGTTACCTTAACCATGGATTGTATTCTCCTTTTGAGGATGCTTCTGTATTGTAAATACATTTCTAAAGGTAGGATAATACCTTTGCAGGACCAGTACATTGATGTGCAGTATGTATGCTTCTTTCTGTATCTATCTCTCGCTCTCTCTTTTCTCTCCCTCTCATTTGCATCGCCTGGAACTGAAACTAGTTTGTTATAAATACATTAGTATTTAGAAGTGTGGTCGGCCAAGGGAGTGGCAGTGGGTACTTGTGAATATATTTATTTAAGCCTATCTCCATCTGCCATATAACTGTGTTATCATTGGGAAATGACTATTTGTCACATATGCTTTGATTGTAATCTTTCTAGGGAAGGGAGGCCATTCTGTTTCTTTACCTCTGCATTGACCTTACATAATTACATAGTAGATGAGGTTGAAAATATACATGTCCATCGAGTTCAACCTATGTTAAATTTAGACTACACATACTCATCCTATATTTGTATTTACAGCATATTGATCCAGAGGAAGGCAAACAAAAAATCCCAGGGAAACATTATCCAATGATGTCACATAAGGTGAAAAATCCTTCCTAACTCCAGTAATTAAAATCCAATTTCTCCCTGGATCAACATCCTTCCTATGTTTACTTATTTGGCATATCCCTGTATACTTTTCCTTTGTAAAAAGAGGTCTAACCTTTTCTTAAAAATATCTATTGTATCTGCCATCACTGTGTCCATGGGTAATGAATTCCACATTTTAACTGCCCTTACTGTAAAGAACCCATTTCCTTCATTGCTGGTGAAATCACCTTTCCTCCAACCTTAAGGGATAACCCTGTGATGTTTGTACTGCCCTTGGGATGAATAGTTCTTTTGAAAGCTCCTTGTATTGTCCCCAAATATATTTGTATATAGATATCATATCCCCTCTTAGATACCTCTTTTCTAATAAAAACAAACTTAAATGAGCTAGCTAGCCTCTCCTTTATAAGTCAAACCTTCCACCTCCTTTAACAATTTAGTGGCTTTTCGCTGTACTTTTTCTAGTTCCATAATGTCTTTCTGGATGTAGTGGTGTCCAAAACTGTACACCATGTTCATGGTGTGGTCTTACTAAGGATTTATACAGTAGCAACATTATGCTTTTTCCCCGCTCATCGATACCCCTCGGCTACTGCCTGACATTGATCACTATTGGTAAGCCTGCTGTCTACAAGCATTCCTAATTCCTTCTCCATCAATGATTGACCTAATTTTGTCCCATTTAATTTGTATGCAGGCTGTTTATTCTTGTTTCCAAAATGCATAACCGTACATGTATCTGTATTAAACCTAATTTGCCATTTACTTGCCCAAGTTTCCAGTTAATCCAAGTCCTTCTTTAGAGATATTACGTCCTGCTCTGATTTTATTACCTTACAAAATGTACTGTCATAAGCAAAGATGGAGGCTTTGCTCTCCATACTTATTTATTTATTTATTTATTTATAAAATATTTTACCAGGAAGTAATACATTGAGAGTTACCTCTCGTTTTCAAGTATGTCCTGGGCACAGAGTAAAACAAATAATACATGGTTACAAATACAGTTACATAAATGAACAAGGTATACATTTATATACAAGACATTGCATGCACAGTTAAAGAAAATATATATTATGAGCGTATGAAACAGTTACAGACCAGATTAAAGTGTGAGACAGCCTTAGATTTGAAAGAACTTAAGCTGGTGGTGGATATGAGAGTCTCTGGTAGGTTGTTCCAGTTTTGGGGTGCACGGAAGGAGAAGGAGGAACGTCCGGATACTTTGTTGAGTCTTGGGACCATGAATAGTCTTTTGGAGTCTGATCTCAGGTGATAGGTACTGCATGTGGTAGGGGTGAGGAGCTTGTTCAGGTAGCTGGGTACCATCGTCAGGGTCGTTTATAAACATGTTAAAAAGCAGTGGCCCGAGTACCGAACCTTGAGGTACTCCACTCACAACTTTATCCCAACCTGAAAAGGTTCCATTTTTGACAACTCTCTGTTGTCTATCCTTCAACCAGTTTTCAATCCAGGTGCAAATAATTTTATCCAGACCAATTTACTTTATTTTGTACACTAACCTCTTGTGTGGTGCAGCGTATCAAAAGCCTTCGTAAAAATTAAAGTAGACCACATCAACTGTATTACCCAGGTTCAAATTTCTACTTACCTCCTCAATGAAACTAATAATGTTTGTTTGGCATGTCCAATCTTATACTATATTAGTGAAAGCACTGTATGCCTGTCTGGATGTCCTGTGTCCCTAGGGGAAATCTCATTGGTCCCTTGGCCCGCCCGCCCCCGCACACCTCTCATTGGCCTGAGACGGAGTGACGGGCCAAAGGGGACACACACACACACACACACACACACACACTGTTGCTTGGCCTCACTCTCCCCCGTCGACTGCAGCTCACCTTCCTCCCCCCCACCTCTCCCCTCTCCCGGTGCCCCTCACTCTCTCCCCCACCTCCCCCAAACCCGCACGCTCCGCAACATCCCCAGCCGCACTATCACGTGCGCTCCCGGACGAGGGGAAGCGCGGGCCGGGCCTCCTGCACTCCCCCGGCCTCCTGCACTCTCCCGGCCTCCTGCATGCACTATCACGTGCGCTCCCGGACGGAGGGGAAGCGCGGGCCGGGCCTCCTGCCCTCCCCCGGCCTCCTGCACGCACTATCACGTGCGCTCCCGGACGGAGGGGAAGCGCGGGCCGGGCCTCCTGCACTCACCCTCACGTGGCGCGGGTCTCCTGCCCCAGCCTGCCACTCTTGCCCCACCACCAGCTTCCGAACCCACCTCCTGCCCCAGCCTGATGCCACGGGGATATCCGTTCCAGGAGGGGAACCGTCTGCCGCCAGGAAACACCACCCGGTCAAGGTAAGTCACCCACCGTCTCCCACCCACGCACTGTCACCCAGTTACCCACCGTATCCCACCCACCCACTGTCACCCAGTCAAAGTCACCCACACACCCACCCAGTCACTCGCACCCACTTTCACTCACTCACCCACTTTCCCCCAGTCACCCACTTTCCCCCAGTCACCCACTTTCCCCCAGTCATCCACTCACTCACCCACCCACTCACTCACCCACCCACCCAGCGACCCAAAGTCACCCACCCACCCAGCGACCCAAAGTCACCCACCCACCCAGCGACCCAAAGTCAAACCGACCCAAAGTCACCCACCCACTCAGTCACCGACCCACCCACCCACTCAGTCACCGACCCACCCACCCGCTCAGTCACCCATCCACCCACACACTCAGTCAACTGAGTCACCCACCTAGCTGTCAAGGGGGGGGAAGCCCAACCCTGTCGCCCGCCCCCCCAAAATTACATCCCGGGCAACGCCGGGTATATCAGCTAGTCCCTTATAAATCCATGCCCACTATTACTAATAATTGTGTTATCCATTAGGTATTCCTGAATATTATCCTGTACTAAACCTTCAAGTAGCTTTCACTCTATTGATGTGAGGCTTACAGGTCTGCAATTCTATCTGTCAGGGCCATGGCTGCAAGACCATGAAACCTAGACACCTGAAACTTATGCAGTTATACTATGGGTGTGCACCTCTGTGTTCTTTCTTTTTTCTTCTTTTAAACAAATTAATTATGAGTGATCCAAATGTCTCTGACAAGCAAGTCAGCCAGTGGGTTTTGTACCTGGTAGGCTATGTATCTGGCACATGACCTCATAATGCGCATAGCCTGGTGGCAGATAAGGAGAGTCAGATAACTATAAAGTTTAGACAGAAAGTAGATGTAGAAAGAAAGAGGAAGTCAGTTGACACAGGAGGAGAAAGCAAGAATGCTGGAGAAGGGGAGAGAGGTGGAAAGAATTGGGGATATCATAAGTTATTAAAGGGAAGTGATGGGGGGAGAGCAAGGGAGGTGCGTCGATGGGGTTAACAGCATGAATAAAAGAGACACTTCAAAGACCGCCTGGTATTCATCAACTCCTCCTCCTTGCTTGTCTGCCGTGAGGTACTGTGTTCTATGCCAGGGGTGCACAAACTGGCAATACGCTTACTAATGCTTGGTTGTCGCTTCAGACATGGTTTGAGCCATTTATCTCCTTGTCTATTGTCAGTAAATCGGTTCTTTCGCTGGATACCAACCATAACCTTTTGTACTGCATCTTTAACTTCCTCGGAATGCATGGGGAAACCAATTTTGGCTTTCCCTAATATACAATTTTCCAGTTTGTCCTCCTCACAAGCTTTTAAGATTGGTGATTGCCCCAGACATCTCCCTTCTATTGTTTTTCCATGCATTTTATTGATTAAAGTCCCTTACGGAATGCAACATCACATCAGATGCTTTTGTTTGCTCTTATTGTTCCTGCATGCACAGCTTAGCTTATAAGGTGTTTGGTAGCTGGTGTTCGGTGTACTGGAAGCTTAATACCTAGGTGTGTTTGTCCAGTTAATGACCGGTTATTAAATTCAGTACATGACCACCCAGTCAGTCACTAGATAGAAGCACATTTTGGCCATCCACTGATATGATGTATTTTCACTAGCCTATTGTAAAAGTGGAATTTGTGATACCATTGAAATAGAAAAAATCTAGTGAAGGACCAGGGTGGTCATTCACTGGCAAAATATTGCTAACAAAAACAGTAATTTGACCACCCCCCAGCACATGATTTTACAATGGTAGCAAGCTAAAGTTGATTTATTTTTAGTTCCCAGAGGCCATCATTTACTTAAAAACAATGTTAAACTCTTCTAGACGTTAAAATAAGGTTCCTAATAAACTTTTTGTACAGTCAAAGAAATGTCTTATCTCTGTATTTCTCAAAACTCAGGGTACTTGACGCAGCAGCTTAACAAGAGGCCATTTTGTGACTCGTTACCATGTGATTGTTTGGACCAATTAGAACTGGTCTTACATCTAACACTCTGGAGGAGATAGAAGGATTTTGATTGGAAGCCATTGGTTTGGCTTGCTTTGAATTGTTATTCACTGGTATGTGGTCATTCATTGGTAGGTTCACCCCTACCATGGTTTAAAAGGAGACCATGTTATGATCTCTGTTTCGCAAATGTTCTCTAACTTGAATATTTGTTATTACTTCTACGTTGTTTGTTTGATATTACCATGTTCAGCAATGCCCCTTTCCTGGCTGTTTCCTTAATAGTTTTGTTCGTGCATTGTTCTTTAGTGCACCCAAAAACCTGTTTCCTTTTATGGTAATGCTAATCTCTTTCTCCAGTCGATGTCCAGATAATTAAAATCTTGTTATTTTTTTCTTGTTTAGCCAATGTTGTATTTCTTTTTACATGTTGTCGATAACAGCATTTATCCTATAACAAACAGAAAGAAAAAACATCTCCCGAATCAAAAACACGACACACTGAGCTATCACAAAAATATAGTTACATGCCAGGGGCGGTACAAACCATGTTTTTTCCTTTTAGATTTTGTTTGTTAGATTTGTTACGGTTTAGTAAGACTGTCCTAAATTTGTAGGGTATGTCCCAACTCAAACTGGACAGGACAGCGTGATTTAGTATGCTTTTGACTTTGTATGGTAGCACGTCAGCTGCGAGGTAGAAGGGAGAGACAGAGCAAAGAAGGGACGTTGTCAAAAGGTCAAAACACAGCTGTCTGCCCATGCACTTCTTGAACTCAGGCTTTGCTGTAACGGCTGCAGACATACGTTTAAAGGGATCCATATTAACATGAACAGGAAGCAAAACCTGAAACGCGTTTTATGCTCATTCGCATATAATTACCCAGAATCCCTGGCTGCAGTTGGAAGCATTGTATGCTTTCTGATTAGGGGGTAACGCAGGTTTGTGGATCTTTCTGACACATGTAATTGTGCTCATAAGTGTTCTTTGTCATTGCTTTGTATTTCAAAAACTTTTGCTTTTGTGGTACTACAATATGTCTGGCTTTTTTTGTGGGTGGCTATATTAGGATGTTCTCGTTCATTGTCAGAGGGCTAACATTTCTAGACCTCACACGCTTGTATTTAGACATGTACGGTAGTGCTGTGCCAACCTCATGGAGATGCTGTGCCACAGCAGGCATCAATAATTACAAGTGTTCTCACTTCCCTTGTTTAAAGGTCGATAACCTGGGTGCTGTGCAACCAGAAATACAGGTACATTGGTGAAGTGACATGAGTTACTTGGCAAAGTAATAAGGATTAGAAGCAACCTGCATGTTCTGCATTACAAATCTTGCCCAGTTTGTTCTTTAAGTTTGTTCTTGCAAGAATAAACTCCCCATTTTTACATTTGAATATTGTATTACACAAACTTCCAGGGAACCTGAATTTTTCTTTTTAGTGTGTTCACAACTGTTGCCCGCGGGAGGGAGGCTGACCCCGGCAGCGATTTGTTTCCACCATATAAGTGTTCATGTGCGCTGCTAAAAACTGTTTTCCGAGAACCACAGGGAGTGGGGTCCCCAGAATTGGCTGCAGGGACCCCTCTCCACCCTCCCTCAGTTTAGATAATAGAAAACAAATTGTGAAGCAAAACGTTTACTACAATCAAAGCCCGGGAACCGTAAATTTGCCTTTGGCAGTCAATGGGAATGATGTAATCACAGGACACTACTAGACAAACAGGAAAGACTTCTGTGCAGACGCAACAAGTAGGCAACTGCAAGAGAACAGGTTGATGAAATCCAGAGCAATAAACATTTCCTAACTAGTGAAACTCTGACCTGCTCTCTGCTAGAGAGGGCTAGAGTGTATATTAAAGAGCAAGCCAATGACTTTCAGCGTTTCTGTTCTTTAACCATTTCCCTTTACAATACAGAGATGATGCAGTTTCTGCTTCAGTTAAGGCAGCTGCAGTACCTACACATTTCCTGTTAGCAGGAGTTATGCCCTGCCAGCTTCCTCCAAGTCCCTACTCCTAAAGTAGCCACTAATTCAGTTTGGTAGCATTTAAAGCCATTTGCTCAGTACTTAAGCTCTTGTTTGTAATATTTTTTTCTTTTATCACTGACAATGTATGCAATGCTGTACATTGCATTTTGCAGACATGTTGAGTCTAATTTAGGCGCGTGAGACCGAGAGATAAGTGATAAGCAGAATTTGTCCCTCCCACTGGGACCTCTCCCTTGGTTCAGGATATCATTTGATTCATTGTTGGTTTATAGAGGGTAAAATTGACGCTATTTAGGAAGCCAGTAGCTGGTGCCAGTGTCATTGATATGTGTGTTCCAAGCACTGTGTATATCCACTGACAAGGCGGTCTGATTCCTTTTCCATTTCTTGACATCACATTCGTTATTTATATGACAAAATGCATCTACAACTAACTGTTAAGTTATATTTGCAGGCAAAATTATTTAAATTGTAGTTTTTGACTTCTCCCCAAATTCCCAAATTAGTTTTTGGCATGCTAATTGCACACTTGAAATCCACTCTCAGCTCTTGTACGCAATTATTCAGCTTTCCCAGTGGAAACCTTTTCCACTTACTACCCCACAAATCTGCAATGCCCTTCCCCCTTAATATCTGACAAGCACCTGCTCTCTCCGCATTCAAGGTCCATCTTTAAACTCACCTCTTTAATGAAGCATTTCAATAACTCCGAAGTTTTTACCCTTGCATAGGCACTTATCTTCCTGTTGCCTCCAAGTTCTCCCTACATACTTATACATAGATTGTAAGCTCTTCGGGTAAGGGACTTCTTTTCTTAATATTTACATTTGTGAAACGCTTATTCCCATGTGTGTTATACCCTTGTTATGTTGTCATTACTGCTGTGCAATGCTATGTATATGGATGGAGATCCCTAATACCTGGCCTGCCGGACTGCAGTTGGCCACCCTTGCTCCAATGTTGGTTTGCAGTTATTAAAAAAAAGCACAGCTACAGCTCAACCCCGTTATAACGCGATCCGTTACAACGCGAATCCGCTTATAACGCGATGCAAACGTGGCTCCAAATTTTCGTATTTAGGAATACTTTACAACACGATTATTGGTATCTTAAATACTTTATTGTACAATGCATACAATTGTACATTATTTCTAACGCGATTCCGCTTATAGCGCGATGTTGTTCTTTGGACCCCAAGCACAGCGTTATAATGAGATTGAGCTGTATGTAGTGCACTTTAACTGTTGAATTTTGATATATGAAAATGGCTTGCCAATCATAATGCAACCTCTCTGCGGTACTGTAGTTCTTTCTCCTAACTGTTAAATAACTACAAGGGAAATGAAGAAATGGATTACCGGGTATTTATTAGCTGCTGGACAGCCGTTATATTTTGGGTTTCCTGCATTAGTATGTTCTTATTTTACTGTATCGCAGTGGATAATGACAGTGTGTGATGCCACTACAGTATGTGTTTAATGTGTTTCATAGACCGTTAAGGCCGATGGGAATTTCTAGTGCTAGACGTTTGTACCAAACAGTTAGTCATTTTTCTCACACGGTTGTCTTTATTTATTTTGTTTTAGCCGATTTAGTTCAGTTGTGTTTTAGTTATGACAAATTGCATTTGTCGTCTGCTTACTACCCCTCTATATTCTCAAAGACCAAATCATTCATGTTATATGTTGTGGATATTTTACATTTAAAGTTGATTACTTGGGGTTATTAACACCGTTCACCCAGGGACTCTATGCTGGTTTGCAGATTACTGAATTGACCCTGCAGCCTGACAATACTGACACCTAATGCTAGTGACGAGGATTGTTTAACCCTTATTCCTTTTCAGATTCCTCTCTTTTTGACGAACTGAGCGACCTGACCGATATTGATGATTTGTTGCAAGATGACGAAAGTGACAGTTATGTGAGTACAGTATTTTTGTCTCCTAAATGTATATTTACTAAACAAGGCTGGAAAATTCCTGGTCATTCAGGTGCCTGAAATTTCCCCCCCCCCCCCCCCCCCCGGTGCCTGTGCTGTACACAGTAATGACTGACCTGTCAATCACCGCTGGCACTGGCGACAGCGCTCCCAAGCGACATTAAAGCCAGATCTGATTCGCTGGGACTGGCAGCGGTGGTGATTAACAGGTCAAGTCACTGCCATGCAACTCTGTGTGGAGAGCGGAAGGGATCAGAGAGCAGGAGGCAGAGGCGTGCAAAGGCTGGGGAGGAGCTTGTTGGATTAGGGGGCGGAGCTAGTCAAAGGGGACAGAAGCCTCCTGTACTCTGCACCCCCCCCCCCCCCCCGCTCTCAATGCACATTGGGGGAGGGGGAAGGAGTGTCTGTGACACAGAGCCGCTAACGGAAGTTGGGTAGCCGGAACACCAACTCCCCACCCTACTCGGCGCTTAACAAAACCCTGGCTCCAAAAAAGTATTTTATATTTTTGTCCACCCCATACAGTGCTTTTTGGACATAATAAAGTATCTATTTTTTCTACTACTGTGTTGTGCTGGTATTCTAGAGCAGGGGTGCCCAAATTGGGGGGCGCAAGATTTTCTAGGCAGGGCACGGCGCTTACAGAGGCCCTGCGCTCTTCCCCAAAGCATTTAAATTAACTCCCTTACCTGCTCTCTGCTGGCTCTTCAGCGACGCGTCGCCATGGCAACACGCATCAAATGACGCTGCGGGTCACGTGACGTCACATGACCCGCGGCGTCGTATGACGCCGGGTTCTTGGAGAGGGGGGCGTGAGCACTGGCGCTGCCCGCAGGGGGGGCGCAGCTCAGGAACGTTGCGCACCCCTGTTTGTGATCTAAACGTGTGTGTGTGTTTGTGCACACCTTATTGTCGCACTGACTTATTTATTGTGCTTTACTTATTTTATTATGCAGGACGGCAATTTTGATAACCTTGATTTTTATATGGACCCAATGTCATGGAATTCTTACCCATGGGACGGCCCAAATCAGTACTACACAGGTTGGTAATTAACTGTAAAGTATGTAGCAGATATGTAAAAATGTCATAACTGTTTATAGACATGCAATGTATTTTTCCCCAGATGTCCCTGGGTAAAGGGGTTTTTAATTTCCATACTTAAATACTATTCTTTAAAAACACTGTGCTCAAGGCGTATCTTTTAAGCCTATAAATTGTGTATATATAAAATTAACAGGATAGAAAATAGAGAACTGAAGCATAACGGTTAAAAGGATTAGTACATGGTCTCAACCAACATAAATCTAGTGTCAAATGACCATTTGAGTAGTAATTAGTAGTTGGTCACTTAGTTAATGATTGAGAGATACCTCAAACACTTCAATGATAAATGTGTACAAAACATGCACGAAAGGAGAAAGGGGGATGCACAAAATAAATGAGATTAGTCAATTAATAATTGGTACCCACAAGTTGATAAGGTGGTTAGGGGAAAGCTTATGCAGTGGTCAGCGAGTGTCCCTTTGAAATCATAATCTCCTTAAAATGGTGAACTGAAGTGGCTTTGCTGCTGCTCACTGAGGTGGTCCAATCACCAGGAGAATAAAAATATGTACCTGTAAAGATTTTAGTGCATTAAAAGAGTTTTTTTTTATTTTCAACAGCATTAAAAAACAATAGATGAATACCCATGGTGTGAGGCAAGTAGTAAGGCACATTCTGGTGCTGTTTTCCTCTCTGCCCCCGACGTCTGGTTGGAGCTCCACAATTAGCCGCATCAATCCTCTCCTCTCAGCATTCCGAGGGGGGAATGGACCAGGCATTCCGGATGTCACGGAAGGGGCGGAGTTACCATCAACCAGACACACAGCGTAATCCTATGCGTTTCGCAAGTCCTGTGCCTGTTTCGTCAGGATTGTGTCTCACTAGAGACCACTTGAGACTCTAAATATTGTCCCTGGGATTAATCCTTTAGGTGCTACTGGCCATTTATAAAATTAAAACGTTACGTATTTGGTTCAATCGTGATCGATAGATAATGCATGACAAGAAAGTACAAAAAAGATCAATGTAATTGTTTCATATGAAACTATTGAATGACAACATATAACAACAATTGATTAAATCTATTGAGTACAAGATAAATCATATGATCTATTGTAAAACAATACTAATAATAGATATACCATGGAAGTTCATGGAAACATGCCAGGAAATGCATGCTTGATAGTACTAGCAACACTTGAGTAAGATTAAATTAACTATACACGGTTACAACTTCTTGTTCCTTTGACCTATAATAGCAAAGGTAAGAACTGAAAAACTACGCTATATTAGCTGATCGTGGCGATCTCCATTTTCCTTTTTTACAAATAAAGAGGGTTCCAACAAAAAGTACTTTAGTATTGCGGTATACAGTCCTTTCGGAAACGGGATAAATGTACAGTACTAATTGTAACAGAGAGCTCATCACAAACAAGGAGTGACCGCGAGGCCGAGGTGGGGATTGTATATAACACCAACCCACAGTCCCTTGGGCATGTCTGGAGTGTAGATAGGTCGAGGTAGCCGGTTCGAGGTTGGAGAGGTATGGATAGTCAGAGGTACTGGTCGAGGTTGGAGAGGTGCGGATTGTTGAAGGTACTTAGCCGTGGTCGGGATTGGTGAGGTGCGGATCGTTGTGGTACTTTGCCGAGGTCGGGGTTGAAGAGGTGCGGATCGTCGTTGGTAGCCAGGATCAGGAGTTTAGAAGAGCGGAGTCCAGAAGAATAGCCGAGGTCAGAATCAGAGGAACTAGGAACCGGAATGCCAGACAAGACATTGCAACGCAACAGAGGGACTGCATGTCGTTTATTCTTACACAATTTTTAATTTGAAGGAGATATATATATTTTATATATATATATATATATATATATCCTTCAAATTAAAAATTGTGTAATAATAAACGACATGAAGTCCCTCTGTTGCGTTGCAATGTGTTCATTTAAGTCCAGAAAAAACTTGACACTAGACCTTTGTTGTATGGTATAAAGGTATATAAACGTTGCAGGATACCAATAAATAATCATTGCCCCATTTATAGCATTCTAATAACTGGAGTAGACGTACCGTGTCCTTTAAAGTTAGATGATAATGTGTGTACCTTAGGTTGTAGAGCATGATCTATGGAAACAGGTAGGGAACTTAGCTACAGGGGATGGGTCGTCCTGGTGGGTCCATAAGTTTATGAATTTTAGGGAGATGATATAAATTGCTATTATTTCCGACACCACCAGGACTCCCTTATACCTGGCTAAGGTATTTATATTCTGTTAAAAAAAAAAGATGTAGGGGGGATCTTTCTCTATTTTGTTATGTTTATTCTGATCATTTAATAACCTGAACTTTTCCTTTAGATATTCACTCCTATCTTGTAAAACTATACCCACTCCCTTATCTTGTCTGATATGTTGGGATTTTACATATACGTTTCTCTTATCGGATTATTTTTAAATGTAGATTTTATCTTACAAAGATTATCAAAGTCTCTTTGGACCAATTAGTGGAACACATTAATAAAATGGCCTTTCGATGTAACAGGTCAAAAGTCAATTTCTTTTTAACCCACTATGAATAATAGTGCGTTCTAATGGTATTGAGATTGTATCAGAATCATCCTTTCAATCCTTTTAAGATTTTTTTCTTGAAATAACTTCACTTTTAATAGGCTCTGAATATAATACAAGTGTAATACAACCTTGTCCTTTGTGTGAAATGGACAAGTTACTCTTGAGCACCCTTCACATTTACACAAAGTATTTATTGACTGTGGCACAATATTTATACCTATTGAAACATCTATTCAGCGACATTCATATTCTGTGCATTCCAGTCCCATCCTTATTTTCTGTCAATTTAGCAACTATTTCGTATGTTTTTGTTATATAGTCACACTAAGAAGGGGAGGGTACTGTAATTGCAATAGCCAGTTCATCAGTTTTAGCCAGTTTTGACATCACATTGTCCATATTCTTGAGTGACGATACTGACAAAAACATGCTCTCTTGCAGCTGTGCATCTCTGTTCACTCGCCTGTTCATGTTGTCATCCTGTTAGCCTCATACTGCATTAGCAAGACATTTTGTAACGAATTCTATGCTGGAATTTTAACACTGTCTCTCAATCTCTTTTGGGCTCTTAAAGTCCAACAAGGATGTTAAGATTCCTGTTATCCAGGTGTTGATAATTGATATTCTTTTCTCTGATATTGTGTTGCTCCTAAAGTTGTAAGTTTGGCTTGATTTTGCCATTCCATATCTTTTAGCTCTTCCACCGTAATTTCACTAATTCGATCTTTCATAAAATTTATTTTTAGTGTTCGATACTGTGAGGAGTGGCCCTGTAGGTGAGGTCAGTTAGGAGTCCACACAATGCATTTTAGGCTGTACCAAACGGTTGGGTGGTTTATTTCTCCACAAATACAACCAAAAATTGGGTACACTGTCCCTTTAAGGCAAAACACAAAGCATAAAAAGAAAGCCTACTCCACCTTGGGAGACGTACTTGACAAGACAGGCCCTAGCTAGCTAGGCCAGTTACCAGCCCCAAATAATACAAAATAATATCTGGAACAATATAAAAAGTCATTATCTGCGTGTGCTGATCCGGTTTCTCCAGGCGAGCATCGGATGCAGGTGTTGCAGTCCTGCTGCTCCCAGGTCCAGGTACCTCAGGTCCACTCCTGCCCTGCTTCTGTGCAGTCTACTCCGTGGTGCAGGGCTTTGGGGTCCCCACTGTTCTTAGGCAAATTCCTCTGGGAACAAGAAGCATGGGTCCCTGCAGGCTAGAGCTTGATTGGTGTTGGGTGTGAATCCCAGCAGGATCACAGGCAGTCCTTCTGTGTTGTTTGATACAACTGCATTCTTAATTTTTTTTGTGTTGCCTCTTGTGCATCATGGAAAAAGGGGAGCGCTAAATCTCTTCTGTGCAATAAAGCTGTTATATCAATCAATTTAAATAAAATGTAGAAGATACAATGTAAACCTCTGTGCAAGAAAACTGATGTCAGTAAAGGCAAGGAAAATAAGAAAGATACAATATAAACCATATGGTTGAAATTCGTCTCGTCCAACTTCTCACAGCTTAAAGTGAAATCAGCTTTTGCTTTGACGGATCTCCTCTTCCCCAGACAGTGTATCTCCAAAAAAGAGGAAACGGAAAAATCAATGATGGAGATTGTATGGTTTTTATACATAAAGAGTGATACAATCAATAGAGTGCACTCACACTTTCTCCAGTCTTTAGACCATAAACACTGTACTTTACGGGATTAGCTGAGGTTAGAGTCCTTGCCGGGAGGCAGGTGGACACTGTCTTGGAACACCCGTGTCAGCCTCCAGTCTTGCGATGACTTGGCTCAGACTCACTTTATTTTTTTTGTAACACATTATCTATCACTATTTTCATTTGATACATTTTTTTTCAACTAGTTATCCCCATATAACACTTTGCACTAAATAAAAAAAATGTCTTGGACCAAATATGTAACATTTACATTTTATTAATGGTCTGTAGCACCTAGAGGATTAACCCCAGGGACTATATTAAGCAGCTATAGAGTGGTCTCAAGTGACACACACCACTGACGAAGCAGTCACAGGACCTGTGAAATGCGTAGGATTAAGCTGTATGCCTGGTTGCTGGTAATGTGACATCACTGCTCCAGGACCGGACGCCTGTTCAACTGCCCCACTGGACACCGAGTGGATCAACGCAACCCATTGGTGAGCTCCATCCAGACACGGGGCAAGAGAGGTAAACAGGGTGTGTTTTTAGATGATCGTAACTTGCCTCACATCATGTGAGTGTTCATCTATTGTTTTTAATGTTGTTGAAAAAAAACTCTTTTAATGCACTAGTCAAGGCTGCTTTGTGCTTTCTTTACAGATACATATATAAGTACTAGTTGCAAGAGGGGGGAGAAGGAACCCCCACCACACCCATAAATATACTAATACACAGTGGAATGGGGTGCACCCGTGGGAGTAGTCAACATGGATATGTAACCCTCCTTGTCCAGCTATAAGGGAGTTTACATAGATGTCTGTGTTGTTGGCTACTCAGAGTGCATTACCTTTGTCAGGGGTGCTGACCTGCGTAGGCTGGGCATAAAGATGGGTTCCAGGAACCTTGTAGTTGATAAACAAACAGTCTTTATTCATACTATAACCAGAAGAGAAGGAAAAATGGAGCACTGGAGCAATGGAGTTCCAGTGTTTTTTCCTCCCCTTCTGGTTATAGCTACACATATAGAAGGCACACCGAGGACCCAAGGACATAGGGAACAGCGTCAGGATACTGCACTATTCAAGTGAGTCCGTTTGACGAAATATTCCCCCCTACATACTGATGGATTAAGGTATGGTTGCATCTTTATTTCACGCTGTCAATTTTGGACATTCAGTGTGATATAACTTTACAACTGTGCACTTTGAGGTTCCCAGGCAAGCGTGCAAATTTACCTACCTATTCACACGTTTATACACCTTTATACACGTTTATACTCCAAGGGTCACAATGTGTTTTTCACAATATTCTAGTATCTGTTTATGGTTCTTAGCACCACACAATTTTTCTATATTTATTCATACTATAGACAGGTACATCTCTTCCTCAGCTGCATCATTGCAATCCTGAGAAGGCACATTGCTTTAACGTTGAATAGGTTTCTTTAATTCATGTCATGGTTAACCATGCTTCTTGTGATATTCTCAATCCCTATGTCCCCAGAGTCCCAGCAGGGGACCCTGTGGTAGGTTACGTCAGGGGGGCGCAAACTTTTTTCCCTGCGCCCCTCCTGCCGGCGGTCACCTCATCCCCACGCCCCACCTCACCCCCACTGGCGTCGGCTCCGGCGTCATGACGTCACGTTGCCATAGCAACGTGACGTCACATGACCTTGCTGCGTAATTTGCCGTCGCGTTGCCATGGCGACGCGTGTGGAGCCAAGATAAGCAAAGGTTTGCAGAGGCCCTGCAGCTCCCCCGGCACTTAATTTAAGTGCCTTCGGGAAGCGCGCGGGGCCTCTGTAAACCACGCGCCCCCCTCGCAGACAGTCTCGCGCCCCCCCAGTTTGCGCACCGGTGGGTTAGGTGTTTATAACTTTGTATCCTACCCTGCTCATCTCACATACTCTGGTACTGAGGTAGAAGGGGGTGATTCTTCATTTGTGCAAGGCAGTTTAGTCTCTCGGGATCCGATTTAAGGTGCTGTATTATAACTTGATGATCCTGCCTTCAAATGAGTCCAAGGGCCATAGAAAAAGCAACCCTTCAAGACATGTTGAAGCCTGTACTTCTTCAGCTTCCTTTATTAGGGGCCTGACTTTAAAGAACATTTCCCTGCTCTGGAAAACAATAAAGGGGACGCCTACCCCAACTTAGCTATTTACAATTGATCCTTCCCTGGTCTTCCTTGCCAAGGTCTGACAGTTCCTTACTAATTATCGCCTCTCTCACCTGTTGTTTTTAGGCAGAAAAGGGGCGGAGCGAAGCCTCTGCCTGGTCATTGGCAAACACCTTATCTCTAGGGGCAGGTGTTTTAGTATCTAACTTCTTTAGCCCACATAGTAACCCCAACGGGGGGTTACAGGTACAAGTAGCAAGAAACCTAAAAGTCCAGGCAAAGAAACTCTCACAAACGAAAAGGGCACTCAAGGGTATGCTCAAAATATAAAAAAAATCTATACACAAATGTGCTGATTAAAAAGAGAACTTCAACATAGAATACACCTTACGAGGTAAATGCAAAAAAGCCAATGATGTCATAGAAATATGTGTATATCTAAAGTGAATGTGGAGAAACTTTGGGCTGCCGACCCGCTGAGAGGACAACTTTGGGCTTCTGCCGTGGAGACCATCGGAGGACTACTATTCCCCTCTCAGCAGGTCAGCAGCCCAAAGTTTTCTTACAGCCAGTATGATCAGAACATTGGTATCATACTCTCTCGCCTGATCTTCAGCTGTGAAGGGTTATCACTACGAGTTATGCCTTTCTGTTTACTATTAGAGATCGGGACAGGCTTTTTGCCTTTATTTCTTAGTGTCTATGTTAACACTGAGCAATGTCATGTTTGTAGTCATGCTTACTAGTTCTGACGCTGCATACACGTGACTTGACAGCACACTTTACAAACACAGGGTTACATTTATTATAATGTTGATGCCACTGCCATGTCCTGATTGAGCTAGTTGTGGATTCAGAGGTTTATTGATCTCTGTGTGTACTGTATATGTATATTTGCTGCTGATCTGCATACATATTCTGTGTTTGCACATTTATTGCCTTCTTGTACCCGGGTACGCCTTTTCATTTATCATGAGGGGTTCAATGTGATTTCCCGTCACGCACAATGGTCCCCACATTCACTTTAGATACGCACACGCACATATGACATCTTTTACTTGTTTGTATTTAATGTGTAGGCAGTGTTCTTTATTTATGTCCATGTTCTCTTTTTAATTGTTTTTAATTAGTGCATTTAGTTGTGTATAAATTGTTTTGTTTTTTTAATATACTGTAAAGGAGTGAAGGAATTAATTACCTCTACAAGGGTCAGGAAACGACACACTGGTGTCAGGTTTCCTACCTGAGCTGCCTGAGATGTGTGAAATGAACTGATTGAACAGGATTTAAAAGGTAGGAAGTGAGCACCTGTCAGAGTCCTTGTTGGAGTCTCTGTTCCTGGAGTTCCTGTTCCGCAAGAGAGGAGGGTCACAGAGGATTGCCTGTGACCCAGCTGGGATTCACGCCTGCATCTGAAGTTTGCCTGGAGAAACCAGAGACACTGGACCAGTATACTAAGATAAGACTTTCATATACATTGTTCCCTGATAGTATGTTATGTGGGAACTTGCCTATCCAACCAGTCAGATAGTTAGGGCCTGTACTGTTTATTTAGTCTCCAAAGTGGAGTAGGCTTTATTTTTATGCTTTGTGTTTTACCTTAAAGGGACTGTGCCTCAATGTTTGTGGAGAAATAAACCACTCAACGTTTTGGTTCACCCTAAAATGCCTGTGTGGCCTCTTATCTGACCTGGCCTACAGGCCTCTCCGTCACATATACCCTTGAGTGTCTTATTTGTTTGTGGGAGTTTCTTTGCCTAGTCTCTTAGGTTTCTTGCTACTTGTATAAATACTAGTTGTACAGCAGACATTAAGATCACTGAAAAAAATCTGAAGCTCAATCTCACAATTAAGTAGTAAGTTTTTCAGTGCAGAGATCTCTTGTTTTTTAGAATACCACTCCCCTCCCCCCCACACTTTACACCTAGAAAGGCACCTTCAGTTACCAACAGTGGATATATATATATATATATATATATATATATATATATATAATCAAAAAATAAATAGATGATACCGTTCTGTGGCTAACGAAATGCTTTTATTTGTGCGAGCTTTCGAGATACACTGATCTCTTCTTCCAGCGATGTTACAATGAATGAAGCAAGGATAACTTAAAAACAGTGTCTCTTGGAATGTTATCTGTGCTTGTCCTTCCCCCGTGTGGATGTGTTTTATGGCTAGAGGTGTCAAAGGGTAACTGAAAGCAAGTGAAGAAAGAGTGTGTATGTGTGTCAGTATGAATAAAAATGAATGGAGAGCCCACAGTATAAACAGTGCTCTACACAAGGTGTGTGTGGAGTGAGAGGGATATAAATGGTGTGGGTGGGTGTGGAAATGTGAGAGTTTGTAGCACAACTAAAAGTGTGTGTGGATACTATGTGGTCCCTATTGGTGTATATGGATGGAAAAATAAGGAGTATTAGTATGTGTGAGAGACAGCTGTGTGTGCATACATATAGCACAGTATGTACAGACATGGCCTTTAGCGCTGATGGGAAGAGAGTTTGCTAGTGTCAGTAATGACTCATAAAATTTCGATCTCTGTTTAGGCCACTGCTAAGTGTCCCGAACAGTTGCATAAATTTGTATTCATGCAACCGTCTCTCCTTCGGGGTTTTAAGATTACCTTTGAGTATTGCAACCCTCAGATCGTTCATCTTATGGCCAGAGTCAGAGAAATGTTCGCCAACAGGACTGTCTCTTGTTCCGCGTGTGATGCTGTGGCGATGCAGGTTCATTCTCTTGTTTAGCCCCTGTCCTGTCTCACCTATGTAGTAGCAGCCCCCTGGGCATTTCATGCACATGATGAGGTACACGACATTGCTGGAGGAACAGGTGAACCCTCCTCTGATTTTGTATTCCCGATTCTTGTGTGGTATTTGTATTGTGTCCGCTGTGTAGAGCATTGCGCAGGTTTTGCATCTTGGGTCCTGGCATTGTTTTGTCCCGCATTCAGTTGTACTGCTGAATACTTTACTCCTCACCATAATATTCTTGAGATTATGGGGTTGTCTGTATGATAATAAGGGTGCTTCAGGGAAGACCTGTTGCAGTCTTGTATCTTCCTGGAGGATGGGTTGTAGTTTCCTGGCGATCTTGCGTAGGGCTCCTAGGTGTGGGTTATATGTGACCACCAAAGGAACCCTGTCGCTTGTCTCCTTCTGTTTGTATTCAAGGAGATCACTTCTTGGTATTCTGGTGGCTTTGTGAATTTGCTGGTCTACAATTCTGTGGTTATATCCACGGTTTATAAAGTCTGATCTCAAGGCTTTAATCCGCTGGTCTCTGTCTGCTGTGTCGGAGCATATCCGGTTGTATCGTATGGCTTGACTGTAGATGGTTGCATGTTTGGTGTGTGTCGGGTGGAAGCTGTTGTCCCTCAAATAGCTGGCTCTGTCTGTAGGTTTGCGGTATACAGAAGTCTGTAGTTGGTTGTTCTTTATAGTAATGGTGGTGTCTAGAAAATGTACTTCATCCAGGGAATGGGTGAGTTTGAGGTTGATGGTCGGGTGGAAAGTATTGAACTTGTCATAGAACTGTAGGAGGTCCTGTTCGCCAGAGGTCCAAATCAGGAGGATGTCATCGATGTAGCGAAGGTATGTAAGGGGTTTCAAGTGACAGGTGGACAGAAAGTCACTTTCCAGTTTTGCGCAGAACAGATTGGCATACTGTGGCGCCATCCGAGTACCCATAGCGGTCCCGGTTGTCTGGAGGTATGTGTCATTTCCAAATGTGAAGTAGTTATGGGTCAGAATAAATTCAATGCATTTAGTCACTGTCTCTGTGAGTGGCTCCTGCGATCCCAGAAAGTATCTGCAGGCTGAAATCCCATCCTCGTGGGGGATGTTTGTATAAAGTGACTCTACATCCATAGTTGCTAGTAGTGTTCCTGTAGGGAGGGGGCCAATGGCATTCAGTTTGTTTAGCAGGTCGGTGGTATCCTGGATATAGCTGGGTGTGTTCCTGACAAGTGGTTTTAGAATGCCCTCCACCCAGCCAGAAATATTCTCGGTAAGTGTGCCAGATCCAGAGATAATAGGGCGCCCAGGGTTACCCTCTTTGTGAATTTTAGGGAGCATGTAGAATGTGCCAGGTTTTGGGTTAGCTGGTATCAGGTCCAGAATTTGTTCTCTTGTGTGGATCGGGAGTGTTTTAATGATCCTCTTGAGTTCTCGCATGTATTTTTTAGTTGGATCCTCCTGCAGTTGGGTGTAGTACTTTGAATCAGAGAGTTGCCTGTGTGCTTCCCGCAGGTAGTCTGTGGTGTTCATTATGACCACTGCTCCTCCCTTGTCCGCAGGTTTGATTGTTATGTTGTGGTTGGCCTTTAGCGATTCTATGGCTCTCCTCTCCATCAGTGTCAGATTATATGTTTGTTTCCTTACTTTGTCCAGGATGGTGGTTTTGGCGCTGTGTCTGAAGCTTTCAATGTACCGGTCCAATGTGGGGTTGCGCCCAGTTTGTGGGATCCAGTTTGATTTTCCACCCACACCATTTATATCCCTCTCACTCCACACACACCTTGTGTAGAGCACTGTTTATACTGTGGGCTCTCCATTCATTTTTATTCATACTGACACACATACACACTCTTTCTTCACTTGCTTTCAGTTACCCTTTGACACCTCTAGCCATAAAACACATCCACACGGGGGAAGGACAAGCACAGATAACATTCCAAGAGACACTGTTTTTAAGTTATCCTTGCTTCATTCATTGTAACATCGCCGGAAGAAGAGATCAGTGTATCTCGAAAGCTCGCACAAATAAAAGCATTTCGTTAGCCACAGAACGGTATCATCTATTTATTTTTTGATTATTGAAGCTCGGCTAACACGGTACTGATACCTCTACATGTATATATATATATATATATATATATATATATATAATATATTATATCACACACACATGACCAGTATTTCACAATAAATAGAGATCTCTGGGATCAAGCTACAGTATGGGAGGCTGCTGTAATTTATTAGTGTGACTGGTTAGCAAGCAGCTATGAAAGCGCCTTAAAGATTTGAAGTAGTGTTAATTTTCAGGAGGGGAGACCTACAACAGAAATTGCTTCTGCAATACAGGCTACCAATGATCAGTTGTTAAAACTCCCTTCTTAAATATATACAAGATGTACATTTATGTCAGATTTCACTGAATAGTGTAATAAAAACCTTCTGTATCTAAAAATAGAATTTTTTTGCAACATGTCGGCTACTTAAGATCTAACTTTGAAAGGACTAATAACCCATTTCTTTATGTACCTTATTAGGTGTGTGCATAAAACCAGAGCCTCTGTCTCCTGCGTCTTCCAGCTGTTCTGTCCCTTCCCCCCTGTCCGTTGATTCATTATCCCCTACCTCGCATTATGTGCCGGTAAGCAACAAGCTCTCCCTGACTTCAATTGCGTGCAATGGTGCTCCAATAAATAGCTGTGTAAGTAGTGTTCTACATAAGCCCATCAGAGCAATGGAACTTAGATTCCAGATCTGAGTTAGAAAGACCAAGCACCCCAAGACTCCATACATCCCGTCTTCCATTTACCTTACTAGCACTCTTATAAAATGTCAGTAGGATGGCTGAGGTTCCGCTGCTCTGAAAGTTTGCAAGCTGCTCAACTAGTTTTGTACTATTTCTGGAATGCACCTTCTCCTCTGTCTCTCTAGTGCTGTGAATCAGGGAAGGGATGAGGGTGGCTGCAGGTACCGAACCTTTGGAGAGGCTGCAGTTTATCCTATAGCCAGCAGGGGCCATGGTGCTGCACCTCCGCTCCTCCTGGTGTTGAACTCCTGGCTGAGAGAGAGAGACTTTATGGAGCCTAAACTCCAGGGCTGGCATGGCTTATTCCCCTCCAGCGAGTGTGCTCTGCCTCCATTCCCTAGTATTTGTGGTCATGCTCTGACTCCAGTGAGAGAGTATGCACACTCCTTGGTTTGAGCTTCAGTAGCTGGATTGTGGCGAGTTTAAATGTATTTTGTTCAACACATTTAAATGTGAAATGTTGTGCCTGTACTAAAAAGTAAATAGTGTGCTTGAGTTTAGATGTGACACATCACAGCCATCTGCAGACTGCAGGATGAAGTTTGAGGAGCATTCCAGGTTAAATGCCCCATTTGTTCTGCATTGGTGGGGTGCAGAGGGTGTCAGGAGCTGATCCACGGTAATTTCAGCTTCGTTGGCTTCCTGGCTCCCGAGATACTTACTGGGGAAAGTACCCCCAGTATTTCATAGAGGTTAAGAGGTGGATCACGCAGGTCAATAGGAAGCTTCGACAAATGACGAAGTGATGACAAATGATGAAGATTTAAACCTCTCTTGTTACCCGTTGAGGGGAGGAACAGTCTGCACTTTCCCCGGCACATATCCTGGGAACCAGGGTGTACCCGAAGCTGAAATGAACTCGCTCAAACGACCCCCTACATGTTAAAAACAGCGGGCTGAGGTAATTTTTCATGAGGGGTACCTGATTTTTAAGTGTCTGTTGCCTTATTGCGTTTTAGTTGTGGAAACTATTCACCCTCTTATTTAAAACTGACAAGGAGATGGGACAGCTCTCACTTCAGATACCTTGACCATTGTCTTCACAATGATGCGTTTTCATTCCCTTTGTAACAGGAAGAACTTGATGTGTCCTCCAGCTCGCAGATATCTCCAGACTCCTTATACTCAGAATGTTCAAAAAGCCCCAGCTCGCCAGAGCAACCAGAGGAGAAACCTGTAATCCATGCACGTCAGGCCACAGGTACGTCATGTCTTTTATATGGGACTGATAATTCAGCTTCTGCAAGAAGAGCCATCAAGAAAAAAGGTCTATGAATTGTAGGTTAGTCAGCATCTTTTTGAGATTGTTCATATCCTGTTGGTGAGCGTATCTTCCTCTGTAGCACTGGCTTAAACGGAAAATGTAGAGCACTTATTTTAAGTGTAATATAAATAGCCCCGTTGGGTTTATTTAAAGCATCAATACTACATTCCCCCTTTTTCTTTCTTTTCTTCTTTGTATATGTAAAGCATGTGACAATGTATAATCTATTTTCTTACCTAAACTGGCATTCGTTTGGTGCTTTTGTCATAAATCTGTAAAAATCCTGATTGTGTGCCTAACGAAATGGCCGCCTTCTCGCTTTGTGCTGCAGTCTGTGGAATGCTGCAGCTGATATGTAGCATTATATTGCCAAGTGTACCACATTAGTGTTACATATTTCAGATTAATAGACAGCCTGCTGTTTGGAACACAGCAACAGATCTGTTTGTGATACTTAGTTGCAAAAGTGCAGAGCTCAAAAAGGTGTATCAGAGCCCATTTCAAAAGCGGAAGTAGTTATGACTTAAATAACCGGTTGATTCTCTGTACATTAAAATACAAAAAACAGACCTTGCTCTGTGTAATGAGTAATGAGTAAAGGGTCCAATTTCCTGTGATGAGAAGGCAAGCCACTAATTTAAATAATTGTTAAAACGGGAATTTAGAGTATTTATGAAAGATTAAAAGGAAGGCTACCCCCTAAACATTTTACGTTTCCTTCTTGTTTGTCTTTTTACTGCTAAAGAAACTTGGTATTAACTGAAAACTTTATATTCAAATCCCACCCTTATAAGCACCTCCTCCTGGTGTTACCAAATGGACCCTGCCACAGGCAGAGCCATAATTGACATCCTAAAACATGACATATATGTACAGCAGAGAGATACTGAACATGGCAGCACTCGGATGAAAACCATGAAGTTCCATCACATGGTATCATTTGCCTTGATTATTTATTGATATTTAGGCCTTTCTTGATTGTATTACACACAGTTATTACCTTACATGAAAGAATTCAGATGACAGTTTTTTTCTTCGGGTGTAACCTGCCTTTTAGTGTTCATGTGACATTATGAAGTCACTTATACTGTCACAATGAGGTTGTGCTTAAGGCGGTGTATGTTGCCTATGCTGGTAGGTGTCTGATATTGAGCACTTGTTGGAGATGTTGACATTTGCAGTGGGACATGATTGTGACACTGCTGGAAATCCTAAACTTTGAAGGGTGAGGGACTCTCTCTCTTTCCCCCGTCCCTCACAGACTCATTGGGCTCCCTTTCTTATACTCCAAAATTATTTTACAAAAATATGCTCTGGATCTTAACATATTTTTTTTTTATTAACAACTGAAAATTCTGCATGTCCTTAATAACGTTTGATCCGGCCAAATGATTTAAACCGGATTAGAATCTTAGATATTTAGCTGTTTTTCCAGTTTTCAAACACATTTAACAGCCATAGCTTCATGGGAGCATTTATTTAGAATTAAAAATGTCCCATTTACTTCACATTGTTAGAGTAAAGGATGAATAAAAGGCGGTCACTGCAAACAGGAATCAGCCATCAAGTAGAAAAATAAAAATAAAAATACCACCCTGGTTTGAAGTCTGTTTATGTCCCTTCCGGTTTATCCTATTCAGTTTTATCCACTTATACCCTATCTGCAGGGGGATTGCCATTTCAAGTTATAGCTATTTTTTACAAAGGTTGTTCTGGTTCATATCCACCTATAGTCCTGTGCACATTGTGGAGCATCGGACGCCACGAGGTTTACTCCTCATACTACATACTTCACATTGTTGCCAGAAAAGTATTCGTACATCACATTCTGCAGGCAGCCTCACTGGGTACAGTAGTAGGTTGCTTGTTGACATGCTCTGAAGTGGAAAAGTACATTAAAAGTCAATTGCCTGTTTTTTTGTGACCTTGAAAAATCGCCTAATTTTCCCGTAACCAAAATACAAGCTTTTTGTACCCTTTATTTATTTTATTTATTTATAAAATATTTTACCAGGAAGTAATACATTGAGAGTTACCTCTCGTTTTCAAGTATGTCCTGGGCACAGAGTAAAACAAATAATACATGGTTACAAGTACAGTTACATAAATGAACAGGGTATACATTATATACAAGACATTGCGTGCACAGTTAAAGAAAATATATATTATGAGCGTATGAAACAGTTACAGACCAGATTAAAGTGTGAGACAGCCTTAGATTTGAAAGAACTTAAGCTGGTGGTGGATATGAGAGTCTCTGGTAGGTTGTTCCAGTTTTGGGGTGCACGGTAGGAGAAGGAGGAACGTCCGGATACTTTGTTGAGCCTTGGGACCATGAATAGTCTTTTGGAGTCTGATCTCAGGTGATAGGTGCTGCATGTGGTAGGGGTGAGGAGCTTGTTCAGGTAGCTGGGTAGCTTGCCCAGAAAGTCTTTGAGGGTGAGACAGGAAAGGTGAACTTTGCGCCTAGACTCTAGTGATGACCAATCTAGTTCTTTGAGCATTTCGCAGTGATGTGTGTTGTAGTTGCATTGGAGAACAAAACGACAAATTGAATTGTAGAGGGTGTCAAGTTTGCTAAGGTGGGTTTGAGGAGCCGAGCCATATACTATGTCTCCATAGTCAATAATTGGCATTAGCATCTGCTGTGCAATACGCTTTCTGACCAGGAGACTTAGGGAGGATTTGTTCCTGTAAAGTACCCCTAGTTTGGCATAGGTCTTGGTTGTCAGGGTATCAATGTGCATCCCGAATGTTAAGTGGGAGTCAAACCATAAGCCCAGGAATTTAAAACTAGTGACAGGTGTTAGGGTGGTGTTAGCGTTGGTTCTAATCAGGAGCTCAGTCACTGGAAGCTTTACAAATTTAGTCTTGGTCCCAAATACCATTGTTACAGTCTTGTCAGTGTTTAAAAACAGTTTGTTTTGGGAAATCCAGTTTTCGAGTCTGAAAAAGTCAGACTGAAGTATGTGTTGAAGGTCAGAGAGGCTATGGCTGTGTGCATATAGGATTGTGTCATCTGCATACATGTGTATTGAGGCTTCCTTACAAGCTGTGGGAAGATCATTAATGAACACTGAGAAGAGTAAGGGCCCCCGAACAGAGCCTTGCGGGACACCACAGGTGATATCCAGGGGGTTGGAGTTAGAGCCCGAGATGGACACATGTTGGGATCTTCCTGATAGGTAGGACTGAAACCAGTTTAAAGCATGTTTCCCTTTTCCAGAGCTCTGGAGTTTAAGCAGGATAACATGATCAACTGTGTCAAAAGCCTTTGCAAAATCTAGGAATACTGCACCAGTGAGTTGTCCCCGTTCCATTCCACACTGGATTTAATTGCACACTTTTAGCAGGGTAGTTATGGTGGAGTGTTTGGGACGAAACCCAGATTGGAATTGGCTAGGGAAGTTTGTCTTGGTGTAGAAATCGCTTAATTGGGAGTGGACACATTTTTCCATGACTTTGGATAGAATTGGGAGAAGTGAGATTGGCCTGTAGTTTGAGACAGTGTTTTTTATATTACGCCATTTGACTGATTACCGTCAGCAGTATCCAATAATTATACTAAAACAATTATAATGATAATCTATAACATGGCTCTTCAGCTTGCTGTCTGGGGCCAAATCCTACCTCCAAAAGGATCTTGGTGTGGCGCTCGTACTGTTTGCCCCATGTAGTTTCATTGCAGTTGATTGCTCAGGCAGCTGTGTGCAATGTTTCACAAGTAGACTCACTATAACGCTAAGGTAAGAAAATGATTTTAGAAGACTTTTTAGATCTATATAAAATCACATTGTGGTACACTTCTGGCCCTTTTACATGTAAAAAAAAAAATACATTCTAATCTGGCCCTTTGCCAAATTAGTTGGAGAGCACTGATCTATTATGATCAAAGTTATGGGAAAATCAGTCTTTAGTTGGCTTTCACATCATTACTTGGTTAGCTATTTTTTGCTGCTCTTTATTATAAACACAGTTATGTGAGGTTTTTTTAACTTCTGCATTTATCTCTGTGGCTTTGCTTTTCCGTTCTGTACATGCATTATTACCGCCGCTTACATGAAACAACGCAGTAATTAGTTAAGGACAAGGCACGCATTACCGTTGTTTTGAATTCATCTAGCAATACATCATGCAATAATAACACAGTAGGGTGAACGCATTGAGTTATTGAGAGTAGTAAAACCTGCAGTATTTGTACATCAACGCATGCACTGTTCCTTGTCTCTACAGGTCATGCACATGTTACACAGAGGAAACTTGCCCCAGTTATACCCAAGCCATGCATACAGCCGAAACACATACTGCTATCCACAACCGCGGATATCCAGTCCTCTGCAAGCCTTGCACCCAAAACCATCATCTTTCAGCCCCTTACTACTCTTCTGCCAAAGCAACAGCCTATTATTACCCTCCAGCCAGCGCCACCTACAGGTAATATTGTTTGGCTCGATCCTCACCAGAGAGAACTTCAAATAATGTTCCTATAGGAGCAAATGTAACCAATGCTAATGACCAGTTAATGCATGAAGAAAATCAGATAAGAATAGAGGTTATAATTAACTTCTCAGTGCATTGTTAGAAATGTTTGTATAAACCATGTGAATTGGAAGTTGTTTTACTCCCTTCATGTGTTCTGCTTATTGTATGTTACATTCCGACCACCTGGCCCAGTTGGTTCTTTAAAAGACAGGGGATATGCATTTATTAGATTACAATTGCAAAATGTCCCACGTGTTAAATGTTTATTCCCTTTGAAAGGGAAGGACTTTTCGGAGTGGGAAATAGTTCCTCTGGAACACGCTGCAGTACCCACCGGATAATAACATGGCAAAAAAGGTGTAAGATGAAACTGCAATTCCAACTTGATAATGTTGGTGTCCTCACTTGTATGCATCGAAGAATCCATAAACGGGGAGCCTGAGGCCAGCAGGGGATTCTGGGAGAGAGGAATTGGCCACTATATGCCGGGATTTAATTAGGGCCGGTGCAGTGGACCGCACCCCGGCCCGGCATTAACTGCCATTCAAAACAATAGCAGCAAACGCCATATTAGGGTGCGCTATCCTGCATTGCAGCCCAGTGAATCTGCCCCATAGTCTTCCTGGTAAAGTGGCAATTGCTTAAACTAAAATTGTTTCTACGTCGGCACATTTTGCAAGGGCTTTTTGTGGGACAAAATAGGGTGTTACTTGTAATTATCCACGATTTCACATGCCGTGTTTAGCCCCGAGTTGAGTTTAAGTGGGATTGCTCCTATAACTTTTCAGTAAGATGGGCTGAAGGAGAAGCTCAGTAGTAATGTTACTGTCCTTTGAAGTGGGTGAACTCAGTTAAAATCCCTGTGTCAGTGATTTGCCCAAGGTCACAGGAAGAGCCACCTGTGCCTTAGGCACCAACATTACATTGTAGGCTCTGCTGGCCAGGGACTCCATTGTGCATGCGTCGTGTACACGGTCAGGGCTTCTATTATGTGTACCATAACTATATTATACATTGATTGGTAGGAATTAAAGTCTCGCAATGTAGATGGGTAAAGGAATGTTTTCATTTGATCCCTTTAAGTGCACTCGCAATCACGTGACCACTCCATCAACGAGTCCTCCCCTTCAGTACCACTTAGTGACCGACCTGCGTTCTGCAATCTCCTCTAAAAAAAAAAACCAAGCAAGTTGCGCGCTCTAAGGCCTGCCTCATAGAGGTACAGCCTTTTGTTCACGGTGCGCGTGCGGCCACTATAATAGCGGCCTAATGCAGCACTCTTAAGTTTGTGGCCCATAGGCTACTCATAGGAATCGACGCCTGCTAATGTCATTGCTGTTGCTCAAGTCTTTAAGTGCAGTATACAGTAGCGTGCAATAAGCTCCGTTACGGGTTACTGCACGGTGATCCCGCACTAACTGGCAGTGATTAGAATGGCAGCTAAAATGAGATAACCCGTATCGGAGGTTGGTAAACCTTTCCCTATGCAGGGCAACTTCTTTTTTCCCTTCCAGAGTGGCAACTTTTTTGTCTTTTTCCATAGATTAAAATACATATATATTCTTGTTCCCCTAGAGTTTTACAGTTGAAAATCAGCCAGCATAATGAATGTACATCTCTGTTCACTAGATGGCAGTAAATCTTTTCAGAAAAGTTTTTAGACTGCAGTGTATTGCCTCAGTTGCAATGTGGTTAAGAGTTGTCCTTGTGAAAAAAAGAAACTTTATTACACTGTGCTTGAATATTGCAGAATAATTCTGATTAAAAAGGGGATTAGTTATTGGGAGCTAATTTACAAATTGTATTCACTAAGGCAGGGGTGGCCACCAACAGGTCAGGTATTATGGATATCCCTGCTTTAGCACAGGTGGCTCAATCAGTGGCTCAGCCAGAATGACAGCCACCTGCGCTGAAGCAGGGATATCCATAATACCTGGCCTGATGGTGGCCCTTGAGGACTGGAGGTGGCCACCCCTGCACTAAGGACATAAGAAAAAAAGCAATTTTAGTCTCTAAAAAGTTCAAGTAGGTGACTAACATGGCACTTTTCCGTGTGAATTGTCCACAATAGTGGGGGATTTAAGCCATTGTGCTTGAGCTGGATCTCCAGAAGAACAGTCTTGCAACATAAAGCACAGACAAGCATGCAACCCTATTTTGGGTCCTCCACACTCTACAGATGTAGCAAGACTTTACGTCTTCGTTGCCGCGGCGGTTGCGGCACTGTAGGTTTAACGCAGTGGGGATCCCTTTCAGAAACATGGACCCACGCCGCAGCTCCATCGCGACACACAGTCTCCTGCGCCGCAGACTTATTTTTGTTTGTCCCCGGCGCTGGGGACAGGAAGCCTTACTACATTTGTACATTAGTTGAAGATGTACAGCAACAATTTGTAAATAAAACCAGCAATATTCAGGCCAGGAAAAAAAGAAATTCATATCACAGCACCAGGTAAAGATTAAAAAGTGTGACTAATACATTGACTAATATGCAACTTGAACAGAGGGGAACGATAGATAATGCCTATCGTATGTTGGTGGAAAGAAAGTAATAGTGTTGATTTGTAGTGGCCGGCTTTCCATTTTTGCGCCAAAAGATGTAACTAAATAGAAAGCGTCTGACAATGGATTCAGAATTGAACGAATATGGACTATTGAGACATCTTCCATCCTGTTCCATTCTTTAATGAGCTTGGTGAGCTTGGTGAGCCCATGACATTGCTTTGGATCGCTATGTTGTTCTTCCCTGAGCCACACTCCTTTTTTTTTTCTGCTGCTGGAACAACTGAAAAGTGAATATTTCGGAACCAGTCTTGTGATTATAAGATACCTGAGGTCCTGCTCCACTTCAGGGGACCGCTGCCTAAATAATACATTAACGCAGCAATACTACATTCCAACTTTTTTTCTCTGTATATGTAAAGCATGTGGCAATCTTGAATTCTACATTCTTACCTAAACTGGCAATCGTTAGGTGCTCCTGTTATAAATCCTGATTTATGCGCATAATGAATGGCTACTTCAGTCAGTGTAACTCAACAGCTACAATGTATCCTTATGTTACTACGGTAACATTATCTATTATTACAGTTGGCAGCTCAAAACTGCAGGGAACATTCTCAACAAATTATCGCAAACAGGAAAGTGTTGCAAATATCTTGCACTGCTAGTGAGGTGGGTTAAAACCTGCCATACAATTCAAAGGATACTTTAATCTCATTAAAAATGGCATTAAGAGTTGAATAAAAACAGAAACCATCACTATTATCTAATACTACCAAACTGATTTATTTAAAAAAAACATAGAAGTTTTCACATTATGCTGCTTTAAAGCAGCAGTCCAAGCTGCTGGGTTTTTTTTTATATTATATTTCCCCCCCCCCTTTGATATGTGCATGAATACAATCCACACACTGATAAGTAATTAGCTAAGTTGCCGATCGATCTGTTCTCCTGTGATCGATCGGCGAAGATTCGGCTCGGGTTAACTAAATGGCTGTCAGTGCAGCAGAAGAGGACCCAAGATGCAAAGTTCTGTGGGGAAGATCATGTGACCAGGCAGTCACTAGATACAATTGGTGCACTGCTAGAGAGAGAGCAGGGCTCAAAAAGGGGTGTGCCAGAGCCTGTTTCAGAAGAGAAGGGCCTGTGACTTTGTAAGTGGTTGCTATACAAAGAAAAAAATGCTTGTTACACAATGTTTAAAAAAAAATGCTACAAGTATTTTCTCATAGTACAGAACTGATTTATTAAAAAATAAAACCACACATGTAGGATATTGCTTGGTCTGCAGCTTTAAAGGAAGCTATTTCTTAGTCTTGCCACTCCAAAGCTGGTGCAAAACGATTGCATAAACATTGCAGTTGAAAGTAATTTGTTTGTTTCAACTAATTGGGTGCCATTTTTTTTTCTTTACCCTGGAGACACTGGTAAATATCCCTCAGTGTTCGGGCCCGTGTCTACATTGGTATAGTTCTGTGTCAGACCGTAGTCAGGATGATGGGCAGTAGTACTTTCCTTAATTTCTTCCTATTCTCTCATACATAGGTCAGCCAGTTCTGCTCACCCGCTCTGCCGTGATGCAGCTCCCAGCCGCTGGCATCGTTACAGCGCAGTCAGTGCTCACAGTGAGTGGAGGGACAGGCACACTCCCCACCCCATCCGTTAATATTCTGACACCCGCCGGATCACAGAGTGGCAAACCAGCAGCGAAATCACTCATCCATGCACACGTACGGGCGCCAGACTCTGGAGCAGATGTAAGTTCAGCCTGCAACACCTTGTGAAACAATCATGCTGAATATCTTTGTATACAACTAGCATCATACAACTCTCTTTACAGAGAATGTGTTATTAAAAAATCTGGGGAACTGATGCCAAGAACGCATTTGTATATTACCTGCCCCTTAAGAGCACAGTAATAACAAACCATAGCATCCTTCTTAGTACAACAAGAGTTTGCTCTTACTTTTGGGAAGCAGTTATAGGACATTTATATAGGGGGGTCAGCAGCTGTAATTATTGGCATTAAAGCTGCAGTTCAGTCTTTTTTTTTTAACTTTATTTGTTTACTTCAATAGTTTCATGTGGGCAATCTCTACTTACCTAAAGAACTGCATAGCTGCAGGTCAATTCGTTCTCCGTCTATTGATCGGCAAGGTTTGGCGACATCTTTAAATATGGGGAATGTAAATCGTTGCTATAGGAACAAGCATGCTTGTTAAAATAGAATACAAGAAAATTGGTCTTTCAAAGTTGTTTTTTTTTTAAAACAGAAAATGCTAAAAGTATTTTTTTCTTACAACAGAACTGATTTATAAAAAAAACGCGCATACAGGATATTGCCTGAACTGCAGCTTTAACTATCTTTCTGAAGTTGCTATCCTCTTAACAGAGGTTTGGGACACTGTTATACTCTGTATTACGCTAAACAACATCATTTTCAGTAGGTCCCACATTGTTGGCTTTAGCTTGTTCTTTGCTAGTGCATTTCCCAATCACATTGCAGGTACGTATGTGTTTTTCTTGTGTCCTTCTGTTGTGCGGCGTGCAATGATGTGTTTATTTATTTTGCTTTTCCAATTCTTTTTTTTAATCCTAATTGCATACAATAGTTTTCAAACGGCACAAGTCTCTCCTGTATAATATCGGTTTAACTGCTGAAGGGACCTGCAGTGACAAATAGTGGTACCTGTACATGAGATCAGAACAGCTCAGCCGGACTGGTCTGAATTTGAATTGCATTGCAGGGACACACTGATACTAAAAATAGCGTTTGAAAGGGCAAGAAAATATCTTTGAAAGGCAGGAAAAAATAAAATACAAAAAAAAGAATGGCGATCAGTGTGGGCTGCTGCTTTAGGCCCGTTCTATAGTGCCGGGCACGCGCTACGCCGTTCGCGCACGGAATTGTAGTTGGCTGATATTAGTCAGCCTTTCTATAATGGCGCCGTGCGTGCGCACGGCAGGGAGAGTGGAGCGGGCCAACAGCGGGGAGGATTGGACAAATAATGATTTCGCGCTGCTGCTTGTTGCGCGTCATACACTATGACCCAATCATAGTGAGCCTGCAATTTCATTGGCTAGTTCTCCCTCCGTGTGTGTCTCTCTCCGTGTGTGTCTTCCAGACATTGCAGATCGATGCCACAACTGGCCCTTCTGGCTGCATTTGTGTAGAGTGTATTTACAGTGCTCTGTGTGTGGGGATATTGGGAGATGTGTGTGGGGACCCCAGGGAGATGTCTGGGGGCAGTATAAGTGCGCGTCATAGCCACGCCCACCCGTCGCTCATAGCACAGACAAGTACACACAAAAAATGTGCTTCTGCATGAGCATTCGCGGGCGTGCACGTGCACGCGCTCGCACCAACTATAAAACGGCCCTTAATAGCAATTGTAGCATCGAAGAAAACATTCTTCTACAATGGAAGATCGGACTTGATAGGTTTTAGAGAGATACTGTATGTAGTATCAAAAATAATACGTATTTTCCCACTTTGACATTTTCCCATTCATGCTTTTTTTTATGTACCTGGCTTGTGTGGTAGTTTCGGCACGTAGTTTGTAAAAATTAGACACAATAAGATGGGTGTGGTGTGGACTTTTTAAATTGCAAAGCATTATGAATTTTCCAAACACTGCTTCACACTCACCACCTAATTACTGCAATATTGAATTGACGAGGCGTACAGCATGTTGTTGAGTATGTATGAGCTCTTAACCTGCTCCTGACGGCACGTGTTGTGTTATGCTGTTTTGTAGTTACTTTTCTGGCTCTGCATTTGAAAGCTAATTTATCTTCGAGTTTGTTTTCGTAATTTATGCGGTGGACAAGAGGTCTCGTGGCAACTTGCCTTTACTTGACTGCATTTCCAATAGAAGTGGCTATGTAGCACTGTTCATTGCAAGCAGTTAAAACCCAGATTGTGTCACCCAGTCGTTTGCACTTCGAAGCGTCAGATCAAGTTGTGCTTGGAGTCAGAAGTTTGAAAGCAAGGCCCATTAAACATGTGTTTTGAATAACCCGACGCATAAAGTCGGGGGCGTCAGCCTGTGTTATTACAAAAGAATTCCACTGGATGATTAAATGTTTGGCCCCTTTGAAAGTGTCACTTTAGTTGGAGACTACAATAAAACCAGCAAAATTTACACAGTCCGTGACAATCACAGGTTCCCTCGTAGTTTGGGTAAGGATGATCCATCACCGTGACGATGGGAGAAGGGGAGTATTAATGCTGTAAATGCCGGTGGCGTTCGCAACACTTTGTAATGTGTTTTAGGTCCCACGGCCACGTAAGATTTATTGATATTAATAGGACATTATTACTTCACAGTTGTGGTACAAATGTGTAACAGCTGGTTTTGTAGTATTTGTTCAGCACTGGTAGGGAAGACGGTTGTACAAATAATTTTGATCTGCAATGAAGCCATGGCCTAAAGCTTTTAAAATATATATATATTTTTAGGCAAAATAAACTTTGTTTTATTGATTTCATTTTGAAAGAATACACTGTAGACTTTATTTACTAAGCATCTGCTGCTTACATACAAGGTGATTTTTAATAATCTGGTGCCCTCTATGTATTTAGAATGGGATCATTATAGACACAATGGTATTTAATGATGAGATAAATGTATTGCCATGTAAACTTGTGTTTTGCACTATAAATGGCTTTTTAAGCATGCTGCACCTCATTTTGGATTGATAAAGAGGGACTTTTCATACCATATGTGTCTGCTTCTCTTTTATTTGTTGAAGATCAAGCTACGTTTAAAGCACAGTGAAGCAAAGTAACTTACTCAGGGACACAAGAAGCTGACACTGGGTCTTAAAGCAGTGTATTGTCCTACTAAATTATGGTAGACATGCTTTATCCTTTAGACATTCAATTGACGAGTGAATTATCCCCTTGGCTGGCAGTTAGGTTATTTCTTTATTGTAACATTAGGGGTGCCTCACTACCAGAGGTCCCCATTCTGTGCCCAAAACAAAAGATACAGTAGTGATTGATTCTCAGAATATCAATAATTGTTATGCATGCCCATGTCGAGAAACAATTTTTTTTTTTTCAGACTTGAAATTCAAATTGAATGAGAAGTCATACACGCATGCGCCTAAATGTGAGAACATTCTCGGGAAGATTAAGCTATTAAACTAAGCCACAAAGCCACCCATTACAAATTAATGGTATGGCAGAGGTGTCGATAAGAAGTAGAAATACTTTAGCCTTGTGTGTGTGTGTGTGCGAGGGGGAGAGCGCTGTATGCTGGATTATTAGTTCAAATAAATATTTTCAACAGGTCATCATAATGTTTTAATCCCCACACCCCCAAATAAAATCACAGTATGCCACCCACCTCAAAGTACGTACATGACTAGTGTAGAATTAAAAAGATACAGTAGTGATTGATTCTCAGAATATCAATAATTGTGTATGCAGGCCCATGTCGAGAAACAAATTTTGTATGTGTATTGTATGTGCATTGGTACCTTTTTGTTTGCAGCTCCTGTTTACTGTAACGCATTGGCAGCAATCCAGGTCATATTTAATCCTGTTAAAGGCCATAATTCTACCTGTGAGCCTCTAGCTTGTGGTGAACTCTGGTCTGTTGTGTCTATTGTAACAAAAACAAAACACATTGCAGGCCTTAGACCAAGAAAGGGTTAACAATCCCTGGTTATTTCCATTTATTCCAGCTCAGCAAACCAGACCAACCCATTGGTTTCCCACACAGTGGTTGCAATCTTCATTGGTTTCTGAGCCATGCAGCCAACTTTCAGAATAGTTTTATTTGATCAAATTTCTATCCTCCTCATTTAGCATTTTTCATCCCTTTTTTTTTTCCTCCCCCTTTTTCATCTGCTACCCACATAAAGCTACATTTTATGCTCGGATGGAGAGCCCTCCAAAATATGCCTGCTGTATTTTAAAATGTTATTGAGGATTATATTCATTAGGTGGGATAAGTGTAAAGGCACCTACCTTATGGCCCACTGGCTTGGCTATGGCTAAGCACGGCTTGATACATTTTGCAATGAGTCTCCCATCCTACAATCCTCCTCCCCACTCCCAACGTTCCCCTGCTGCGTTTAGATACATTTGTATGACTGACCGAGACCGGATACAATCCAACTAACCTATTTACTCAGTTCTGCCTGCTAACCTCCTAATGCCAGTCACTCTTCGTGATGATAAAAGGGATTAAAAATAAATATATATATATATATATATATATATATATATATATACAGTGGTTGACAAATCACCAAAAAATCTACTCGCCACACAAAAAAATCTACTCGCCACCTAGTACCAAACGTGTGCTGCTTGGGCCAATAGGAGCTCGCCACGATGTTAAATCCACTCGCCCGGGGCGAGCAAATGTATAGGTTTGTCGAACACTGTATATATATATATATATATATGTTATGGTGGGTTCAAAAAGTGACAAAAACCCTCCACAGTAAAGCATATAGCTAATGGAAATATTACTATATGCTCATTTGCATGTCTTAGACAGGTCTGCAATCCTGCCTTTCACCATTAGCACACAGTGCTTCCACTGCAGCAAGGGATTCTGGGAAATGACATGTAAATGAGCACACAGTGCCACCTTTTGCTTCAAAACCATGTGGGTGGGTTTACTGGCTATGTCTCTTAACCCAGGCTGTGCTCAAAGCTGTGAAATGCAGCACGCAAATGCTTACAGGGGACCATGCTATATGGTTTTGAAGCAAAAGGTGGCACTGTGTGCTCATTTGCATGTCATTTCCCAGAATCCCTTGCTGCAGTGGAAGCACTGTGTGCTGGGTGATAATGGTGAAAGTCAGGATTGCAGATCTGTCTAAGACATGCAAATGAGCATACAGTAATATTTCCATTTGATATATTTGATTTCCAGAGTGAGGAAGTTTATTATTATGAATCATTATTGTATATATTTTCTCTTTTTAGATTATACTGTATATATATATATATATATATATATATATATATATATATATACAGTATAATCTAAAAAGAGAAAATATATACAATAATGATATTCCTCACTCTGCTATGCTTTATTCTGCAATGGGCTGCAGACCCCTTGGCACCAAAGGGTTGAGCCTTGCTCTCAGACGATCACAAACCTGATCTTCCTGACGTGGACAGTTGTTGGCTCAGAACCGAATGGAAAGTGTGAGAGGCGTCTTTCTCGGATGTGCTAGTGCTCTGCAGGGTTTCCTGTATACTTAATGTACTTAGAACTACAAAGCAGTTCTCCTGGGGCATCATGTCTATATAGTATGAATGGAGCATGTACCTTTCCACATTGAAATAAGCTCATTGAACCAGTGCAGCTGCACGCATATAGGTTCAGCCCCATTTAGCCGTTCCGCTTTTCTTAAATATTTGATTTATTTTTGTTTTGATGCGTTAGGTAAAAAAACCATTCATTCGCTTTGACATTTCAAAGGTTTTGCAGAAATAGAACTCTGAAAAAGATGAATTGAAATCAAACCAAAGTGCATCTCAATTTACTGGCTATCATGTATAAGATGTCAGCAACCAGAGATTGCTTCCTTTTCTTCATCTTAAAATGGACAAGAAGTAATAAGTGACACACTGAGTGCTCATTTGCATGCCATTACCCAGAATCCTTGGCTGCAGTGGAAACATTGTCTGATAAGAGACAATGGGGAAAGGCAGGGTTGTGCGCTCACAAGTGGTATTTGTATTCCTGCAAATGCATACTCGCCCACACTGATCACAACTGTGTTATTTTGGAACCGTTCCAGTCCATTTAAATTAAAAAAACGTGCTTTACACTGGAAGTTCTAGTAGCCGTATTGGTGCTGGTGGACAGTTCTTCATTGATTAAATGATATTGCACAGAGCTTTCAAAACCTCAGGGTGGTTCTTCGCATGCACTTGAAGAAGAAACCTATGAGGTTTTGCAAGTTCTTTACATTATAGTTCTTTCTATGAAGAACTTTAATGTTGGTCCACTAAAAGGTAGCACAATCTAAATCGAGACAGGAGAATTAGACTCAAAAAGGTCTCTGTTCTCTTTCATCTATAACAAACTCTTATTTGTCCACTAGAGCCGCTTGAAGCAAATCTTCTCTTCTGTAAAACCAATGTGGCTTTTAGAACTTTGACCTGCGTCATTTGACCGTGCCACTTGATACTGACAATTGCAAGATGGCGGGCTATGTATTTTGAAAACTAGTTAAAATATCAAAATATACGCCGAAAAGTCTAAGCAGAAGAACAAAGAAAGGATATCGCAATGAAACATATGCACAAAAATTAATCGGTGTGTTACGTAATATGGAATACAGTAATTCCAAAATGTACAAAACATACAAAAAAACAAAGATGCATAGTGACAACCCCTCTTATTTAGGCAGTAGCATGACATTTTAGGGTATCACACACTAATATTAACTATTGTAATTATTAATATTAATTAACATGGAATAATTTGTGCGCATATTTTGAATGTAGTGACCTTTCTTCTTTTGCTTTGGCTATGTTTGTTTTCATATTACAAAATTGCAGGAAACCTTTGAGAACTGTCCACATACTGCTCCTTTCAAGCACCCCCTTGGGTTCTGTCTTTATTACTCTGGTTCTTATGTTAACTAAAATAAAACTTTGAAGAGAATGTTTAGGAATGCATGAGTTTCTAAATTATATATAAAAGTACTGGAAATAATTGAAGTCAGGCTTATTGCCACATCAATAAATTATAGATATAGCCTTATCCCTAGTCAGTCCACTGCTGTAGAAGGCCTCCCCAATGATCATCTAGATACTGCAGTTGCAAGCCTCTTCTCCTTATCATAAATCCTTATCTCCTCAAAACGAATGTGGTTGTCTCTTTGCTGCTCCTATTCTCCCATGATCAGTGGGGTCAATCCAAGCATTCAAAAAAAACAAAAAAGGATGCAAGAGAAACAACAAAAGCACAATTAGTATAAGCACAATAAAATGTATATATAAAAAGAAACATATATCACTTACAATAAAAAGAGGTGGATCATAATTATCCGATCATCCACTTATCAATGATGACACTTCCGCAAAGGGTCGGGACCTGAGAATCCAGGACCCCGCGATCTCAAAGTCCTCGATCACAAAAGGTAAAAGCAGTCCCGTTCGCAGATGGGTAGAAACGCTGGGTGCAGCTTTGATATCACATATGCCGGTGAGATCCCAATTGATTTATAGATACTATGGCTCTGGTAGTTAAACAGTGCCTTGGGTCCGCTAAGACAAACACCTTAATGAAGCGTAATTCTGACGCAAAACGCATTGTGGTGAGGTTATTATGCAGCTACGTGAGACCGTGATGACGGATACCCAGAAGCTGCCATCCACACCCCCCCCCCCCCCACGAGGACGCCGACTCAAAGCTGTACCCAGCTTTTCTAACCATCTACAAGCGGGACTGCTTTTTCCTTTTGTGATGAAGGACATTGAGATCGCGGGGTCCTGGACTCTCATGGCCCGACCCTTTGCGGAAATGTCATCATTGATAGGTGGATGATCGGATCATTATGATCCACCTTTTATTGTAAGTGATATATGTTCCTTTTTATATATAAATGTTACAGATCTATGAACTACACTTCCCCTATCATACAAAAACATACACAAATTCTCTCAGCATACACCCTGCCAACATGCAAGTTGTTCACCAAGCACACTTCCAGACCGCATAATTTTTTTTTTTACCAAACACACAGACACAACCTTTACGTTATTTTCCTTGTAAACAAATTTGTGTCTGACCAACATTTCACTGGTCCGTTTCTGAACTCCGAGAGTACCTACTCCACCTGTAGTGATATAATGGTTGTGCTTTTGGAAGGTCCTCTTGCAGTTTTATAATTACAGCTACAAAGTGCTACATATCTGGTATGTCATATCTGTTATAATATGTTTTTCTGGCACCTTGCTCTAATCTCATTTTTGACGCACTGATAAACGATTTGTGATAGGTGAATGGCTTTTTCCGATTTGGCTTTAGTCCCAATCCTGATTTAAAGCTACATATTTTGACTTTCAACACAATGTTGTAAGTGAATGTATTTTAACTTTATCTGAGGCTGCTTAGGACATTTATACATTTTATCGGTTGCATTCCCTCAATCAGCAGTTTCCTTCTCTGCGATCATGCTTTTCTCAAGCAGCCCCATAAATCTTGTGGCATGTCTGGCGTGGATGGAAAACAAAGTCTCAAAATTCCAGCTGATGTTGGTTTGGCTACTGGATAAAATAGAAATTAATTAGTTTGAGCAGAATTCTGCTTCCAGCCGGAGAGAGACAAAGTACAGTATATTCAGTCATCCAGAATGACTTCTTCTTTTGTGGTCTTGTGAAATTTCACACAGTATTTCTGTACCACAAAAGAGAATTGATATGTTGGTATTTGAAGAGAGAGATTCTAACCTGTAGAAACTAATCTATAACTGAATTTGCACATTTCTGTCTTTATATGCGCATAAGCCAGCCATTAAAATATATAGTTATTACAGCAACAGTTAAATGAGCAATCCAAGCAGTTTTTTTTTTTTTTTTAAATACAGGATTGAAGAAAGGGGTCACAGGAGCTGAATCCCATTCATTTCAGGTTCTGGACCCCCTGCTTCCAGAAGTACTTGCCTACAAAGGGGGTGGCGGTATCTCTGCAGTTTCCTGCAGCTTAAAGCCCCAAGTCACATGGGCCAATAAGAAGCCGAACCTTATGACGTCACGGCTTCTTATTGGCCTGCAGGGCACGGGGAGATTTTAAAATCACCCTTAATATGAACCATGGAATGGTACCGGCACTCACTATTAAGGTAAGTATCTCTGGAAGCAAGGGGTCCCCGGAGCTGAAATTAATATGTTTCAGTTCCAGAGACTTCCTGCTTCAATCCCGTATAAAAAAATGGGGGGGAAAAAAACACTGCTTGGATTGCCTCTCTCAAGGTATATTCACTCCTAATTATGGTGAAAACAATCCAATGAATCACTTATAAACTACACACTGATATCTTCAAGTATCCGGAGCTGGTTGAATTCTAAAGTGCGGTATGTGGAAATTCTCTGCCTTGTTTTTTGCTTTTTTTTTTTTTTTTAATTCCAAATGCTGCGGTGGCTGATATATGTGTGTGTGAACTACAGAATAAAGAAAAAAAATTCCCTGGTAAAGTATTTTAGCAAAACACTAATTTAAGTTGCAAAACAGACAAGGTAAAATGAATTTTATTACAAATGTTGATTTTAGTTTAGCCTTAACAGAGAAAAAATTAAGCTTTATAGGATCAATACTACTATTTAAAAAAAAAAAATATTTAAAGTATGTAATTATTTTACCCTGCCCCGCTCAATCCAAGGGCGATTTTATTGAAACCTTTTTCATATGGTAAACAATGATTGTACACAGCTTATTGAGAGTAATGGTACACTCATAATTTGAGCAGAGATGAAAATTTGGGTTTGAGAAGATTACGAGTAAACAAAGATTTAATCATCAGACAGGCCGACGGAGTACATACATCAAGCCTACCAGATTCACAGTTGTAAGGCTTCCATCACCAGAAGGCTTCCATTAAAAGGCTCCCATCAGAGAGAGATGGATCTCTGATACGTCTGATATATCTGATTAAATTGTGAGTGACACAGAGACTATTGCATATTCCAATTTTTTAATACCATCTGCACTATTATATTATTTTCCATTTTTTCACATATCACCTTGAGTATCACAGCGCTCCTCCTACCTGGAAGACAATACTATTTTGTGTGTCTGTGCTGTTTGCTGTAGAGCATGCAAGAAACATCAATATTGGGTTTGACAAGCACAGTGTGTCACGCCATTTTAAGACACTTCATGGACAGGATCCATCAGTCTTAAAATATAAGGATTGATTTTGTTCCTATTAATAGAAGAGGTGGAGATATAGAGAGCGCTCTATCTGTATATAAAATATATATAAAATATAAGGATTGATGTTGTTCCTATTAAAGCTGCAGTTCAGTCTTTTTTTATTTTTTTATTTTTATTTTTACTTCAATAGTTTCATGTGTGCAATCTATAATTACCTAAAGAACTGTATAGCTGCAGGTCAATTCGTTCTCCATGTATTGATCGGCGAAATTTGGTGACATAATTAGAGCTGGCATATGTTTATATTCTGCCTCTGTCACTCAGTGGAAGCTCATGAATATTCATGAGCACTCCTGCACTGACATGTGCTAGAGGGAGGGCAGGGCTGACAAAGGGGTGTGCCAGGGCTTGTGACAGGACATGAAGGGGCAGTGCCTTAGCAAATGGCTGTTAAAATAGAATACAAGAAAATTGGTCTTTCAAAGTTGTTTTTTTAAAAACAGAAAATGCTAAAAGTATTTTTTCTTACTACAGAACTGATTTATTAAAAAAAACACACATGCAGGATATTGACTGAACTGCAGCTTTAATAGAAGAGGTGGCGATCTAGAGAGCGCTCTATCTGGACAGGAGAGTTATTAGATTTATACGTTTAAAATCTCAATCCCTCTTGGCCTCAATGAGGATATTGATTTGGTATCTCTCCTCTAGCTAGAGCTTATAGACACTACTTATTCCTCTGGCTATTATCCTCATCATCTCTTTCCATTTTTTGCCACACAGTCGATTTGTGTAACATGGTTTGTACCTGTACACTTAGTCTATCCAGCCATACCCGCCTCCTATTTTCCTCCCATTTTTTTCTTTACCATATTCCCACTTTTATTGAGTGGGATTACAATAGATTTCTGTGGCCCATTTGCTGGATGTTCTTCAATAAAGATGTGTTTTATGTGGGTTCTTTTGAACCCCTTTATTCGATGATTCCCAACAGGGTTCGTTTTTTAGTTTTTCCAGATTTTAACCCATTATTGATTTTATACTATTAATATGTACCAATTAGGTCTGCTCCATTTGTCTATTTATTGATCAGTCTCCATTCATGTTTTTTTCCAGCTGCGCGTCATTATGGTCCTGCTATTTTATCATTATACAGATGGTATTTCATTGTAGTAATGGTACATGTTACTATCTAATAGATGTTTTTGCAATCTGAGTACAGGCATATGCTTTTCTAATCATTCAATTAGCCTTTGGGCATTCCCTTATCCCTTTTCAGCTGTACCCATGGATCCACTTCATTATGTATTTATGTATCTGCTATGTTTTTATTTACTACGTGTAGTTTTATGTCTCCACGTTGTCTACAATTTATGTATAAAGTTTAAATGGTCCGACTGGATTCCGATTTTTTTACTCCCTGAAAGTGGCCACGAAATGCGTAGGATACTGTGATTGCCATTGCGCTAGTCCTTCTACTCGGGACATTGTGCCCCTATCAGACTACCCATTTGTGTGGCACTTGTTGTACTTAGACGGCACGGAAGACGCTGACATCATCGATACATGCCGTGTGCAGGAGTCCTTTCCTGGCTGAGCAGCATCTGCGGTGTTTAACGGTGGAGCACAGAAACCCACCTGACTGAGGCTACAGACAGCTTCCTTGGAAGATTCCTCCATTTGGCAGCTCCCTCCATGATCCAACGAGGACGGTCCTTGCTAACCCTGCTTGACTTGAAGTCCCTGATCGGTTGGTTCAGCTTTCCCATGACTCACGTTTTTTTACTACATGCTTTTATCCTATTTTTTTTATTCTGTACGTGCATATCTCACCATTGTTAAAAACCAATATATTTTTTTCAATAATACTATATCATGAGAGCTCTTTGCACCTTTCCTTTTAATCCTGATTGTGTGCTTAATATTCGCTGCCCTTCCATTTCAATCAATCCTTCAGTCAGTGTAACTCAGCAGCTACAATGTATCCTTATATTACTTAGGTAACATGATCTATTGTTACACTTGAAACGGCTGAGAACATTGGCAACAAATTACCACCAACAGGAAAGTGATGCAATGCTATTTGTAATTAATTAGCAGATAAATATAAACAACCAACATTTTGATTTAGTTTAAGGAAGTCCGTAAGATTGATAATTGGCATTGCACCATTAATAATACTGAACCTTTAAGTACTAAATGGGTTCAATTATGTTGAACTTGTATTTGGTGGTCTCTGGCATTAATGTACGCTATGTAAACATAATGTTATTTATTGGGTCTACTAATTGTGATGTAATTTCCTGTGTTTCTCAGCAAACATGTGTTCCATATTCTTTCTGTTCATTACATTTTGGCAAAACCCTTGTTATCTCTGTATCATATTGTTGATATGGTCAGTGGTGGACATGAGTCAATATAATAGTTTCTGAATTACACATTCGCAACTTGTGAGGTCCCAAATCTGAATGTGAAAGGTTAGGGGGAAGTTTAATGAAATACTTCTGAATTCATTAAATCTCTCTCTCTCTCTGTGGTTGAGAATGTATGAAACTGGTTTCCCATTAAAAAAGGCTCCATTCTAGTTACATATGATAGGTGTATTCAGTCTGTGAACAAATGTCAAGGGTAAAAATAGATCTGTCTCAAATAAAGTTATAAACAATGCAAAGAATATGGCGATCAGCTTTTCTTTACCATCATTTGAGTTCTTCACAGTTGTACATGAATCCAAGAGTCTTTTCTTAAGGGTAAAATGTCTTGCAATTTTTTTTTTACGTTTATTACATTTTTTTATCACAGTTTTAAAAACATTTTCGTTAAAGACAATACATCTACAGGATATGAGGGCTCTCACAATACAAAGTGATACTAACGCCTGGGTGCAGACGATTGCACGAGAGAGATTCACTCACAAGACTTTCTCAATGTGAATAACGATGATTTAATAATCTGTCCATGTTTTAGTTCTGCTTTGGGACTTTTACCAAGACGGTCTTGGCGCCGTTTGGTTCTGGCTATGCAGTTCTTTGCTATGGCACATTTTGTAGGCAAATGAAGCAAACTCACAATATGATATATTCATGGTCTCTTCTTTAAGTAGTTTTCCAATTGGGAGGAGCGCTGTGATACTCGTGAACATAAATGAAAGAAAAAAATATATGATAGTGCAGATGGTACAACAATAATAGTGATCAAAAAATAGTCTCTGCAATAGTTGTACTCACAAATGACAAGGTCAAAATAGACGTATCAGAGACCCATCAAAGTGGTATATTGGTAGAAATTCAGGAAGCTTGTAGTGTATTGTAGATCATATAGATGATCGGATTATCTCCCAAGGATTATAGAGAGAAAAGAGAGAACGCACAATAGTATAGTACGATCTAAATTGTATTAATAGCAGTAAAAAATATATATAATGCCCTCACATTTCAAATGTAAATTACGTTCGAGGGAGAGGACAGCTGTAGTCAGTTGGAGAGTGCCGGTGCCTCCAGGAGCGACGGAACACTTCCGCGTGCGTCACGTGTGCCCGCGTCACATCCTGTGACGTCTCAGGTAAGGGCGGAAGGGGCTGCCTGGTGTGTCCGTCTCCGTAGATTGCCAGCACCCGTCTCCAGTATTCTCCCCAGCTCGGTCACCTCCCACAGCTAATCGATTCAACTCGTTTCGCTGTGGCTTCTTCAGGATACGGAATGAACCTCGCCTGAAGAAGTTTACTTTGTTAAACGAAACGCGTCGCGACTGTTGTGGCTGGCGGTTTTACTACCCACCACCAGTACACATTCAAGTGTACCGTTCCTGCTTATTTCCGATCGTTTCTATGCTATCAAAAACGGACAGGCATCCTAAGGACACCTATTGAAGGCCCCGGTTCCTGCACATGCGCGCTACACTCCGCACCACGCTACCACACGTGGAGGACAGGAGAGTGAACAGAGACAGCCCCAGCGCGCGGGTCTGATCTCTCAGAACTGAGATTACCCTTCATACTTCCTATGTGATGCCCTACTCCTGTGATAGACACCAGAATCGGGGATTATTAAAGAAATTTTATATGTAAGTTATTAATTTTATTATTTGTTGCTAATACAATATCTATCTCTCATCTTGGTGCGCTTTTGTGTTTTTTCTTGTTTTGCTGATATTGGTATCACCATCGGGGTTCCGGTGGAGACCACATTTGGAGGTGGGGGAGACACCTCATAAACACAGAAGCAGCAAGAGAACTGAGAGGGACCAACACTCCAAGTTTAAAGAGCCAGAGCGCGGACTGAACTTTTCATTACATTCTATTCTTTATTGTATCAGTTATTACAGTTATTACAATTTCTCTAGGCAAGTTAGCTACTGGGTCTTGTACCTGGTAGGCTGTATATATCGGACATGTGACATCATACTGGTGACATCATAATGAGAGACAGAAAGCAGACAGAGAAAGAAAGACAGAGAGTTGACAAGTGAGGGGAAAGTAAGAATGGGAAAGAATTGGGGAAATCATAAAGGAAAGTGATGAGCGGGAGAGAGAGAAGAGGAATGAGATTGGTTTCGTAGAATTCCTGGGCAACGCTGGGGTTTTTCAGTTAGTATACAAATAAATAATATGCAAGATGAATTAAAATTACTTGGTGTGTTTTGTCTAAGCATGCGGTAAATTGGTTAATTTGTGTGGAAGTATATGTGAATGAGCACGCTCCCTCTCCCGCTCCCCCTTCTTGCAAATGCTCTATATTGCTCACCTGAGAGAGGTGAGATTTTGAACTGTTAGTTTTCGGACAATATTGCCCCTAATCTGGCAAAATTATGTCAAACTGTGTGGTGTGTGGCGTATGGTAAAGTGTGGGCCCTCATAGGAGGGTGGACAAATAATGCTTCATAGTACTATAATTATTGAACACGATACATCCAAATAAGATACAAATATACTCACAAACATGTCAGAGATAAACGCATAGAAGGATAGCGTGCAGACCACAATCCCACATCACTACCTCCGCGATTGTGTCACGCACAACAGCTCTATCTGGGGACGGATCTCCAACATGCTCATTTTCTTTTTTCTGCGGCCAACATAGTGATGGCTGCATCTACAACTGTGGCATGCCGTTTAGACGATTCTGCATGGACTATATCCAAGTTTTAATAAATGGGTCCATAGAGTGTCAGTGTCAAGTTTGCATATGTTGCTTCCATTATTTCTTCTTTTTGTTATACTCTCCTCTCACACCCAGTGAAAGCAAAGCATTATAGTTTAGAGTGGTGTCTTTCTACAGTAGATCTTAAAAGAAGAGTTCTATTAAAAGCCACTGAACTCAGTTTTCTGATCCAATTGGTCATATTCATCTGTTATAATATTCTTACATATAATTCGTATATATATATCCAAGTAATTACAAATGGGGCTGTTTAAGGTGCGGGGCATTTATAGTGCGTTGGATCTGGTTGTCCACTGTTTTATGATGTGGCATTTTGAGTTGGCTCCCTAATGTGTTCCATTTACTAAAACACATGTTCTCCTATTTAAATTTGTTCACTGTAAACTGTAAAAGATGGAAAAGCCATCAATATGCGCACACTACAAAGAAGCAGAACTGGATGAAAATACTTGGCAGCAAGAGTGCCAATACGTTCTTTCTCCAGCCAAATGGACTTACAAGGTAGTGTTCTCTTGGCTGAAGAAGTTGCCAGATGAGAACCACAGTAAATAAATGTATTTGCTAAAGCACAGATAAAGCTGTGGTGGGATTTATTTATTTATTTTAATCAGTACTTTTCCACCAAAGGGCTAACGTCCATTTCTTAAGCCACTTGTAGGCAAGATTTGTGGTTGAAATGGTAATGTTGTCCCTGTATAGCAGGTATATGGCAGAGTGACAGAGGAATGGTAAATAAACACACACGACATTATTTACCATTTCTCTCTGCCTTTGCCATTTTCTCTGATTCTACCTTCTCTCTTCTTTTGGTTACCTTTTTGGATCTGTCAACCTCACAGAAACATTGGTAAATCGGTATTGCATGACCTGAGCGAGTGCGCAGAACTCTTGAAAGTTTGTACTGAAATGTTGATTAGTATTATGTGATACCTTGATTTGGAATAATACATTATCCAATTGCAATACCGGAAACAAAATGTGTAAACGCAGCTACTTTTTTCAGAGCTCCAAAGTAAATGTTCCTTTTTTTTGTTGGATAATAGGTTTGAGCAAAGAAGTGGTGGTGTCGTGTACTTAACAATGCTTTAGCAGGCTAATATTAAGGAGATTCACCCAAAATGTGCTGTCAATTCAGTTGTGGTTTCGGTGTTGGCTTTTACTAGCTTCTATTCTTTAATGCCCTTGTGTATCCGTTCTGTGTCAATCCTGTAATGGAGAACAGAAAGTAATAATTCCCATCCAATTTGCTGTCCAAACAGATACATGTGATCAGGAGGCAGCAGAGGATGATTAAAAACCGTGAATCGGCTTTCCAGTCAAGGAGGAAGAAGAAAGAATACATGCAGGGGCTGGAAGTTCGCCTGAGAGCAGCTCTTTTTGAGAACGAGAGACTTCAGAAAGAAAACGGGTCCTTGCAGAAACTTCTGGAGGAGGTGGTGTCCGAGGTGAGAGACGGGGAAGGGGTTCCATGCTCGGTAATTTACTTAATCTCGGGCCGCAGGATGATGTATATCAAGTTCATTTAATAACGCCAACCCACGTAAGTAAAATGTAGCTGAAAAGGTTCTTCCTTCTTTTGCCTCTGGTTCGAAGTTTATTAGGCAAGTTGGCGCCAGCAATGCTCACACATCTAATGTTTAACATGCACTGCAAATCTTTCTCTTATTATGCCACTGTACCTGAAGCTCTGTGAATAAAGGAATATATTCAGGTTTTTATATTTATTTTAAAAGCAACAATCCCCCAGTCCCTTTTTTTTTAAAACCCCTGTTTTTATAAGGAGGAACAGGGGGTCCCCCAAAGCTGAATTGCACCATTTTCATCTCCAGGGTAAACCTCCCCCCCCCCATAAATTCTGAAATATCGGTGAAGTTACCGGGCTTAAATCTCCCTCCAGGGGAAACAAAATCTGCCCAATTTTTGACGAATAGGAAGTCGCAACAACATCGGTTTCCGCTTCCGGTGGGGCGGCCATTTAAAATCCCTTTAGAGACCAGGAAGTAATACCGGTAACTTCACTAGTAAGTGTCTCTGGAACCAGGGGATCCGGAGCCAAAAATAGCACGTTCCACCTGGTTTTAATTCTGTAGTTACTTTTTTTCTGTTTTAATACATAAAAGTGCCAAAGAAAAATAACACCACTATCCTTTTTTGCAATAAACATATATTTGGAAGAATCTGGTCATGTGTCCACTCTCCGTGTCCTTAATTGCTTGAAGGCAATGAGGGAACCAGCATTTGAATTACCAACATGCTGTGTTGCTATAAAGTACTAACTCCAAACAATGTTACATAATGGAATCACTGGAAAGACGGGGTAGGTCAAATAGTTCTTATCTGCCATCAATTTCTATGTTTCTACGACCCAGATTCCTGTAAACGATTGTGGCAACAGCCATTCATTTGTTTGATTTCAGTCGCGAAATTAGTAGACCAGTGATGATGCAGAAAAGCCACAATCCAGTGACTAATTACTGGAATGCTCTGATATCTCTGAACATTTCTGGACCAGAGCTTGCAAATCCTTGCATTAGCCCAACTAATACAGGCTGCTAACCCCCCGATGAGAGGTTTCTGTGCAAATCACTGTGTATTCTGCCCCACCCGAGCCACTGGGCCATGAGGAACATAATGGCTTTGTGTGCATGCCCCTTAGCACCTCTGTAGATCATGGGTTGGTCTCATCTTGGGTAGACCACAGTGTGAATTTCAAATTACAAGTTACCGGAACAGTATATTTGTTAGTGGCAAGTATATGTTTACCAAGCGGGTTATTGGTTCATTTTTATGCTAGTTATCCTATTCAGCTCAATATCTCCTCTGCTGCAGAATCAGAAGCTCAAAGTGACAGCACCAAAGAGAAGAGCCGTCTGCCTGATGATGGTGGCAGCATTTCTAATGCTCAGTTTTAACCCACTGAGGTAAGTTTTTTTTTTTTTTTTTTTTTTTTTTTTTTTTAGATCAGTATCTGTATCTGTGCGGCACTTGTGTTAATGGTAACCCAAAACAGCAGAATCATTTTGTAACATATTCATTGAAGCAGGCACCCTACAAATGTTTTATCTGCTGTTTTTTTAACTTGGGTTTCATAATCTATAATCAATGTCTTTGTTGCCCTGAGATATGGAGCATCTGTCAACATTGGCAAAAACATTTAACTTGCAGTCATTTTATTCTGGAACTTTTCAAACAAGGTGTGTTTTATGCTGAACGGAAACCAAGCGGGCTTTGTGTGTTCATCAGAAGTGGCCAGAACCTTTTAAAACGCAGACCCGCAAAATGCTGTACTTGACTTAATTAGACATTAACTTAAGTTAACACGTGGAGAGACACCTGAACACAAAATGGAGCACACCTGAGAAATATGCTAATTTTAGTTGGTTAAATATGTTAAATATGGATACGCAAAGTATATCTCCCAGGTATCTCAGACATGCTCCTCACTGTGCACAGATGTTTCTAACCCCCCCCCCCCTGCTCTTTTTCTCTCAACCTCTTCCCCCCCCCCCCCCCCTCCCCTACTCTCCTACCCTGTCAAACACATATTTTAGGGTCTGCAGGAGCTTATGCTACCTTTAGTTAAGATAGACTTAATGCAAGTCATGTTATTTGAAGCCAATACGAGGCAGTGCTAACTTAGCATGGTGTCAAGGCTGTGCTGAGTGCACCAATGACCTGTTGTTTTTGCATATAATTAGCTTTGTGGACTTGCGTTAACCTCAAGGAACACAATGTCCATTACTTATTTTGATAACCATATGTTATGAGCCCTGTATAATGGAGCTATGTGGATCTAGGCCTAAGTATGGGCTATTTTCTATTCTGGTTGCACAGAGATGTTTGACGTTTGTATACTCTGCCTCTTTTAGTCTTTTGGAGTCTAACCCAGGCCCCTATGATGTGGAGATTGGCCCTATCCGCAACAACAGACACCTTCTTGGGTTCTCAACTGGTGATGAGAATATGGAAGCCAAGAAATTACCAGAGAATATCAGGTAACTAACATTTGTACATTGCTTTTTATTTTGAGATAGCTCTTCCTTTGTGCTTACTGGGCTGTATGTGGTAGACCAATACAAGCTGGATGAATATGCTTAAATATCCATAGCAATTCTCCGAAAACAGCATAGCAGGACCGTTATAGGTTCTGCTCAATTACGATATTACGGGGCATATTCACAATGGTGCAATAACCATTATTGCTCATTTACAGCCAGTCTCGCTTAAATCAGTGGAGCGGAAACCTATATTTTACAACTATTACCAAAGAAATATATGTTTAATAAGAACAATAACAATCTGCTTTTATGATACCATTCACCTCAGCTCAGGTATGTCTATTACAGGACTTGCATTGCTCTGAAACTCCCTAGACCTGAAAGGAAATGGGATGTTTCTCAGAGAGCAGTGGGAGCGAAGGGCAGCTGGTACATGTGCTATTCTCAGTAACGGGGCCATGTGCATGCGTTCTGAAAATGGTACAGTGGTGCTCAACGCAACAGTCCATTTCTTCTCAAGATCCCCTCGTGTTTTTGAGATAACCAGTTATTACTATACAGTTACAAACATTATTATACACCGTAAGAAACATCCAACGCTCAGACCTGTTAAACCCTCCAATGCTGGTGGTTCGTGACATACATTTCTAGAGGCTGCTTTTTAGATCTATATTTTAAGAGCTCATGTCTTGTTGCCCCAGTCATAAATCCTCACCGTGTTCTCTGGATTACTTTGGCCTTAAACTGAGTCCAATTTAACCCCTTTGCTTCCATGGGAGCTGGACATTGCTTTGCAGCCCTCAATGGCAGCCAATAGAATCTTTGGCTTTAAAAATGCATGTTGTATATTTATGCTTTTATTTTTATTATATATATATATATATATATATATATATATATATATATATATATATATATATATATATATATAAAATCACCAACTGTGTGCAGCTCTTCCCCGAAGACATTTGTATTATAGCTCTGTAATGCAGTCTGCACCCTCACGAGAGTAATTCATTGCTGACCTCCCTCTCTTGCAGTATGGGGTTTATAGGCGATACAACCATAAAATTTAATAACCAATCATTTTCTTGTGGTTATATTTGAGGGAAGCCAGAAATGGCTGCAGTATCTTGCATGCTGTTACATTGAACGCATTAGCCAGTTGCTAATTGAGTCCATATTGCATCCACTGTATAATTTATCTTTGCTTCCAGCAGTGTTGTAAGATACTGTATTATTTTAAATTTGCGGTTGCTGGCTGGTAGAACAAAGCCGGGCAAAAACTCTTCTTGTAATGGAGTTTGTCAGTTGAGTGCAGACGCAATTAATCAAAGCAATACAACGCTCCTCCGCCAAAGGACATGTGCTCTGGAGTTCTCAGCTCTGCGGAACTCCAGAGGATGCAACAATTGAAGGCTTTTTCTGTCCATTGAACAATGGTCAGGATGTCAGAGATTGCCCAATGCCATGTCGACTGCATCAAGGAGCAACACATTACCTGAAAGTAATAGCATTTACTAAAGCTGTATATCCAACCTTAGCTGAATCCAAAGTGGAAATACAACTTGGACTGATGAATGAAGTGTTCCCTGCTCCCTGATCACAGGAGAGCAGTAGGGTAGCACGTGGGGGCCTGAGCCCTGCATGACCTTGAGGCGCATTCCCCTAACATCCAGGAAGCTTTGTTTGCTGGATAAAGGAGGTGGATGAGCATCAAATAGGATATGGGTAGCCAAAAAAAGAGTAGTAGCCGTCCTTCCAAATCTAATGAATGAATAACTCCCTAATAAGTGTCTGCAAGATATATTTGTAGCACCTCTAAATATCATCCATAAGAAGGTCCACAGTGGACAGAAACCTTACTACTTTTACATCATTTGTATATATCAATTCAGCAGATGTAGAGAGAGTGCATACCCACTTCCAGTGTTGGTACATTCATCATGAGAACTGTGTTATGTAGGAAAGATGACAAATCTGTGCATTTGTCTACTGAACACTGCTAGGTAGAGAGTTGCGGGCCATGTCTGCGAAGTTCTATAATACACCTTCGAGCACCAAGAGGCACCTAGGCTGTAATGTGTCTTACGGTGGCAGAAGGTGTCTGATGGAGTGACCCCGCTTACTACATTTGTCCTTTTTTACCCACTGTACTTTTTATTAGTTCTGATGGAGTCCCCTCCCATATAGGACTGACTTGAAATAATTATTATCTGAAGAAAAGCTGGGCACTCCCTGTAAGTAGTTGTGAATCTCAATGACTCAAATGCTCTTGATAATATGTAAAGTATGGCTGACCTAAAAAACAAAAACAGTAATATACTGGCCCGAATCAGTGTTGCTGCTCAACCGAAGAAGGATCTTCCCTTGATCCTCAAATGGCACGTGATAACAAGGAATCGTGTAGCGCAAAAAGAGATAAAAACAATCAATATTGTTCTGATACCAATCTTATGTTGATAAACAAGCAGAATCAGTGCTGCGAGTGGAAGGGAAGGGAAGGGTGAGGGATAGGGGTGATCAGAGGTGTGGAGGATATATAGTGCAATATCACTCGGCTATGTGTGAGTGGTCCTCACATCAATTTCTTTTGGTGACTTTTAGGACTTCTATAGGGAGGAGCGCGGTAATATGTACAGTCTTTCATAAATATTAGGCCAATTCTTTTCCTTGCTGCACACTCCATAAAGGCATTTTATTATAGTGTCTCTGAAACATCATAGGGGTAGGTTTATTGGCTCATCTGCTTTACATAGCATTTCCTTGGAGGTGTATGTCTCCTCCCTTCAGGAAAGAGCCCCTACCAATTTTCCCATTAGTACAGGTATATCACTCTTCAGTGTCTGTCTGAACATCACCCTCCAAGAGTAGGTGAGTGTATAAGGCTGACAGAAAGAGCAATATATGTAAGTTGTATTATACAGCTAAACCCCGTTATAACGCGGTCCTCGGGGTCCACCCCGAGACCACCGCGTTAGTAACGGGGTCGCGCTAATTTTTTTTAAAAAAATGGCCGCAGCGCGCCTGATCGGGAGGGAGTTAATTAAATAAATAAATTTAAAAAAAGTTTTTAAAAAATGGCGGCGATTCATCCCTCCTCCCTCTCCCTCTCAGCCCCCTCCCTCCCTCTCAACTCCCCCCCCACCCCCTCCCCCCCACCCCCGAGGTATGCCCCCGCAGGGCAGTGCCCCTCTCTGGGTGCAGGAGGGTGGGTTACATGTCAGCCGCACGTTGTACTCACGGTCACAAGTACAACGCTGCAGAGGCTGCAAAATGGAGACGGAGCCCCCAGGAGGAAAGCTGGGACCGGAGCCAGATGCTGCTAGAAGCAAAGCATTCTGGGAGTGGACGGGGCTGTCTCTGTCCAGCCTCATCTGCCCCTCACAGGGAGGGGGGATCCCCCATAGAGACCTGCCCCCCTCACTCCCAGCCAGGGCACAGGGGTGACCCCAAAACAGAGACCAGCCCCCCTCCCTCTTCCTCCCAGCCTCCTGGTTTTGCGATGCGTGGCAACGTGTGTCTGTGTCCTCCCAGCCAGATCTGCTGCTGCTGCTGCTGCTGCTGCTGCTGCTGCTGCTGCTGCAAGAGGGAGGGGGGGTTGGGCTGCTGACATGTGAGTTCTGCTGACATGTGAGGGGGGGGGGTGGGCTGCTGACATGTGAGGGGGGGGGTGGGCTGCTGACATGTGAGGGGGGGGTGGGCTGCTGACGTGAGGTGGGGGGTGGGCTGCTGACATGTGAGGGGGGGGTGGGCTGCTGACGTGAGGGGGGGGGGTGGGCTGCTGACATGTGAGTGTATTGTGAGGGCTGTGTGCAGTGAGTGTGTGCAGTGTGTGTGAGCAGTGTGTGTGCAGTGTGAGCAATGAGCAGTGTGTGGCAGTGTGAGCAGTGTGTGTGCAGTGTGCAGTGTGAGCAATGAGCAGTGTGTGCAGTGTGAGCAATGAGCAGTGTGAGCAATGAGCAGTGTGTCAGTGTGTGCAGTGTGAGCAATGAGCAGTGTGTGTGCAGTGTGAGCAATGAGCAGTGTGTCAGTGTGTGCAGTGTGTGTGCAGTGTGTCAGTGTGTGCAGTGTGAGCAGTGTGTCAGTGTGTGCAGTGTGTGAGCAGTGTGTGTGCAGTGTGAGCAATGAGCAGTGTGTGTGCAGTGTGCAGTGTGTGTGCAGTGTGTCAGTGTGTGCAGTGTGAGCAATGAGCAGTGTGTCAGTGTGAGCAATGAGCAGTGTGCAATGTGCAGTGTGCAGTGTGAGCAATGAGCAGTGTGTCAGTGTGAGCATTGAGCAGTGTGTGTGCAGTGTGAGCAATGAGCAGTGTGTCAGTGTGTGCAGTGTGAGCAATGAGCAGTGTGTGAGCAGTGTGTGTGCGGTGTCAGTGTGTGCAGTGTGAGCAATGAGCAGTGTGTGTGCAGTGTGTCAGTGTGTGTGCAGTGTGCAGTGTGTGTGCAGTGTGAGCAATGAGCAGTGTGTGTGCAGTGAGTGTGTGCAGTGTGTGCAGTGTGCAAAAAAAAAAAAAAAAAAAAAAATTAAATGTAAATTTTTTTTTATTTTTATTTTTTAAACGGGAGCCACGGGAAAACCGCGTTATAACCGAATCGCGGTATAGCGACACGCGTTATAACGGGGTTTAGCTGTATTGTATTATATTCACACCAGAGAATTTGTGCACCCACGTAGTAAGGTAACTACTGTATGATACTGGCTTTGGCCAGCTTTTAATTGCACTGCTCACAAAAGCATATGCTTTATGTAACCCCTTCAGGGCTTTCTCACATTTTTCACCAGTCCATGGGACAATAATTACATATATTCAGTGTAGGTACCTGCAATCGGTTATGCTTTGGCGGGGGTGCAGGCTTATCTCGCTTTGGGCAAAGGGTTTAACTAAATAACCCTTTTTCATGAGATTATTATTTTAGCTTATTTGGTAGGAGCGCAGGAATCGTTGTTTTTGTTTTTCTATAGGTAGAGATCTTTTTACCAACAGCAAACTTCTATAGGGAGGACCGCGGTAATATGTACAGTCTTTTGCATGCATGGAACTTATAATATGCAGCATTTCAACCAGGAAGTTCAAAGACTAATTGTCAGCCAATATGATCTTTAAAAAAATGTGCTTATATATTTATTTATGTTTGCATGTAGTGTATGTGTTCATCTTTGTGCATGCAATGCTTCACCGGAGACCTTACCGTACGGGGAATTATAATAAGATACGAGGACAATTGCACCACATATGGAATGGAAACTTTGGAAACAAAAGAGACTGCCTTGAAAAGCTTACACGTTAATATACGGTTTTATGTCTTTGTGGTGTTTGTGTTACATATATACACTTGAAGTACACAGAATGTGTGGGCTTCTACAAAAAGAAATGTATGCATGTATCAGACCACATTTTTAAACATATGTCCGGAGCTGTAGGCAGATCCCTTTGCTAGAGAGCTTGCATAGCAAGTGTGACTTGCTGATGTCACTGTTATGCCTTATGACATCACTCAGCTTGGGGTATATAAAGCAGTGCATGGCACAGGACAGGGACAGTAAAACAGACAACTGACTTCTGTCATATCATAGGTGGAAAGGTAATACCATCCATTACTATCGTTGTATTCCAGTTATACAAAGCTCATATCTTCCTGTTTTTATTATAATTTTGTTCTCATATTCAATACTGTACTTCTACTGCCTTCCTATGCAACATGCGTGGTCCTTTTGCAATGTATTTTGCACCTCTAAGAGCACATTTCTTCTGTTCTCCCCAGGCATGGACGTTACATTTCTAACGAGAAGGCATTGATGGTAATGAAGGAGGAAGCCTTGTTGTATATCCCTCCTCCTTCTCCTTGCCGACCACACGTCAACAGAACAGAGTCCCTCAGGTCAGTATACAAACTGCTTGTTTGTTACTTAATGTCTTTTTCAGAATATTGCAATCACATAGTGGGAGGGATCCAGTAAGATGTTAATTACAGGTTGTGGTTTCTATGGATAGGCCAACACCAAAGTTCTTCATACTGTAGGGAGTTGTAAAAAGTGTTTTAAGGAACACCTCTCAAGCCTCTTTCTAAGGTATACCCTACAGCAGTGGTTTTCTACACGATCTTGTTGGACAGATGAAGGTATGCTGGGGAAGAAGTGGGCGAAAAAAGCATGTAATAAAGTAGTTTAATAAAGCAGCAATTCTCCCTACTCGTTTTGTCGTCCCTCTTTCCCCCCCCCCCTCCCACCCCTTCCCCCCATTTTCTTTACAGGATAATAACTAGGAGCTGAATAGTGGTATTTTTGGCTCCGGACCCCCAGTTACAGGTGAAGCTGCAGGGTTTAAATCTCCCTCCAGAGGAAACAAAATGGCCAACAAATCTCAGGGCCATTTAAATCCCCATTAAAAACTAGGAAGTAATACTGGTAACTACACAGGTAAGTATATGGGGCACTCCAGAGCCCCCGAGGCTGAAAATAGCATGATTTGTCTCTGAAGGGCCTTCCGGTTCCAATGCTGTAAAGACAGGGGGTTAGGGGGGCTTGCTGCTTTCATTAAGACAATACTCCCACATATACATTTAGCAAAAACAAAGTGAAATGTTTACATTTGGAACTTTCTATAACGGAATAATCAAGACCAATACAGGCATACCCCGCATTAACGTACGCAATGGGTCCAGAGCATGTATGTAAAGTGAAAATGTACTTAAAGCTGCAGTTCATGCAATATCCTGCATGTGTGGGTTTTTTTAATAAATCAGTTTTGTAGTAAGAAAAAATACTTTTAGCATTTTCTGTTTTTTTTTTTTTTTTAAATATTTTTCCTTTATTGGTGTCTTTTGATGCACTGACAGGTATAACAATCACAACATGGCAGAACAGTTTGTCAAAGAAACAAATTACAGGCACATAACAGGGAGGCAATTGGAGACACACAATAAACCTTTTTTCCATTTACAGTGGTGAAAAGAGAGGGGATGACGAGGGGCGAGTAGATAGTTGGGAACGACATGGGGAAAAAGCAGGGGGGAGGGGTGAGGGGAGGTGGGGGAGGGGGGGATTGTGGCGGGGAGGGGCGCCTCGGCCCTCGGTAGTAAGGGTTCTAGTGTTGCAGTAGGGCTTGCACCAGTATCGGGGCTCCCGACCCCGGCCAAGGCTCCCAGGTTCTATAAAATTGATGTATTTTTTGCCTCAGCATGGCTGTCAGTCTCTCCATGTTTATGACCCGTCTATCCTTGTAATTACTGTTCTCCTGGAGGGGGCCTTAACTTGCTTCCAGGCCGCAGCGATGCAACATCTGGCGGCCGTAAGGATCGCAGATGTAAGTCTAGCTATAGGGGCAGGGAGGTCTTCAATTGGTTTCCCCAGCACGTAGGTCAGGGGGTCCAAGGGGACCTCTAAGTCCAAAGTCTCAATCAGGAGGCTCTGGATCCGGGTCCAGAATCTCTGGATCTCCGGGCATGTCCACCAAATGTGGGACATGTCACCCCTTTGACCACATCCCCTCCAGCACACGTCGGAGGTGCCTGGGTAGATCTGGCTCAGTCTACTCGGGGTCAGGTACCTTTGGAATAAGATTTTGTAGATATTTTCCTTCGTGACTGAGCAAATTGATGTTTTGGTAGCAGCCTCCCAGACATCCTCCCAGTCCTCCAGGTCTATGGGGGTGTTCAGGTCTTCGCTCCACTTTTGCATATAGGAGTGGGTGGGGGGGGATTGGGCTGCCTCCAATATTTTGTATACCTCAGAGATTAAGCCCTTCTGATACTCCCCTTTGAGACATAGGGTCTCTATCTCCTGCCTCCTTCGGATGTTTAATGCGATACTGGAAGGGGCCGCTTTCCCAGAACAGATGCTCCAGGCGTCCATCTCCGTGATACACAAATCAGGAAAAGATCCGCTAGATTGTAAGAACTATAGACCAATTTCCCTGATAAATACAGACATCAAAATTGACGCTAAACTGTTGACCAATAGATTAAGTCACATCCTGCCTAGACTAATACATCCAGATCAAGTCGGATTTATTAAGGATCGCCAAGCTGCAGACAACACACGATGAATCATTGATCTGTTAGAAATAGCCAATACAAAAAGGATACCAGAAATGATGTTAAGTCTAGACGCAGAAAAAGCTTTCGACAGGATTGACTGGCCATACTTAAAAGCCACACTTGGAGCTTTCGGTTTCGGAGAACAAGTGAGTAACGCTATCCTGTCTTTTATATCTGGGCCCGTCAGCTAAAGTAGTTCACCAGGGCTTCCCCTTGGAGCTCTTTAAAATTAAAAGCGGCACAAGACAGGGATGCCCTCTATCGCCCCTTTTGTTGACTTTATGTATGGAACCATTGGCATCCCAAATTCGGAACAGCCCGGATATATCAGAGTAGAAATCAACACACAACCGCAAAAACTGGCATTGTATGCGAATCACGTGTTTTTGACTATTTCAAAACCTCTTGCCTCTCTACCGAACCTTTTCGACTTGTTAGGGAAATTAACCAATCTAAATCTGAAGCTCTAAATGTAAACCTCCCAATAGATTTAGAAAAACTGATCGAGATCAATTTCAATTTTAATTGGCAATGCATGGATATTAAATATTTAGGGGTATATATAATTTAAGATTATATGAGCGTATATCAAGAAAATTACCCCAAAGTTATCCGAACCTTAAGAGAAGACATTCGGAAATGGTCAGCTCATAACATTTCATGGGTAGGCAGGATATATAGTATTAAAATGAATCTCCTCCCACGTATCTTATACATGTTTCAAACGTTACCGGTGCCATTGAAGGATATACTCTCGCTTCAGTCTGCAATTTCCAAATGTATATGGGGAGGTAAAAAAAACGATAGTAAAGGGAAAGATTTTTAAAAAGATGCTATTAGCCGGGGGTCTAGCAGTACCATGTCCTATTATAAAGCAACACAATTAAGTCAAATTTCCCAATGACAGACAAACCCAGAATTTAAAATATGGGTGGCATTGCAGAGAGAAGTTTGCTCCCCATTAGAGTTAAACAACCTAATCTGGTTTCCCAAATCAAAACATAGAATGACCATCATCCCGCTATCCTCAATGGCTAACTTATTGTCAATCTAGGAGGCCTCTAAATTTAAATTGGCTCTGACCACAAAGGGCTCATTGATGACCCCCTTCTGGGGTAACCCAGACTTTGCTCCAGGGGTGAATAGTATTGACTTTTTAATTTGGAATCAAAAAGGATTTTATAGACTTGGAGATCTAGAGGAATCAAACCATTCGACCAAATTAGATCAGATAAAGATATCCCCCACCCTGAGTTCTTTAGATACCTCCAGATGAGAGCATTTTATAATAAAATTTTCCCCCAACCTCAGGTAACTACATTTGAAAAGCTCTGTCTCATGGAGACTGACACTAGTGGACTCACATCGCAGATGTACAGAGAAGTGATCGGTTTGGGTGCGAAAGTGAACCATTAAGCTATATGGCTCAGTGGGAAACAGATCGGGGCGAGGTTTTAGACGAGGAAGAATGCACAAAAATAGTCACAGCGGTAGCTAAGAGTTTGATATGCACAACATAAAGGGAGAACGCATATAAAGTTATAATGCGATGGTATCTAACCCCATTAAACGTATCCAGACAGTGTGGAGAATCCGCTGACCTGTTACATATGCTGTGGTCCTGCCCGCGGATTATCCGTTTATGGGAGATGATTAGAGTTTGACTTCAGAGGATCTTTAGCCTCACAATCCTACTGGACCCGTGGTTGTTTCTCCTAAATAGACCAACACCGGGTCTTTCCAAATCAGGTAACAAACTGGTTGCTCATTTCCCAAGATCAGGAATAGAATTAAGTTTGTGTGCCAGATGGAAAAATTAACAAGTTTAATGACTCTGGCGTAAATTTTCTAAAAGTCTGGACGCCTTGGTTGGCCCAGACAGACATCCCCGGGGTAGAGACAAACCCCATCTGGCTTTGATTGCAGCAGATGCATTCTCGCTTGATGGGTGTGTAGTATAGCAGATATTAGGAGTTCCAATGGACTACAGGGGAGAGGAAGGCTCACAGGTACCTAATATTCGGAGGATAAATGTCAAACACACAGGGATCTGCTTAGTGGGAGCCCGCTGGAGATGCATGATAGCTGCCTGAGGGATGGACCGACGCCCCCCCCCCCCCCCCAACCTACCTTTTGTTGATGTTTGTTTGTTGTTAATATTTGACCAGTATTATTGTGAAAAAGATACAATGGATGTCAGCTTTGTCACTGTATTACTTCATTAAACCCAATAAAATTCAAAGTTAAAAAAATATATATTTTTCTCTTGCATCCCCCTGCCGGCTGTCCCCCTCTCTGCACCCCCCCTATCCCCCCCGTTCAGATAGCAACTCGACATCACATGATGCGTTGCCATGGCGACTCGTCTCCAGAAGCAGTCTGAACCAAGGCAAGGGGAGTTTACAGAGGCCTTCACCGCTTCCCCGGTGCTTAATTTAAGTGCCTTCGGGAAGTGCGCGGCGCCTCTGTAAGCCCCGCGCCCCCTCCCAGTTTGCACACCTCTGAATTATATGGCTGTCACGTGTATTACTGCTGTGAAGCGCTATGTACATTAATGGCGCTATATAAATAAAGATATACATACATACATCTCTCAGCTCTCTCCTCCTCCTCCTTCATGCCTAATTGTGGGACAGGATGGTGATAGAGGCAGGTGGTGGGAGATTTTGGTACGCAGCAGGGGGCCGTCATAGTGAAGCAGAGGAGCACCCGGCAGAGGAGTTAGGAGTTGCACGGAAGCAGAGCAGGATGGCCAGGGAGGAACACGATGTAGCAGCATTGACACCAGAAGTAAGAAAGACTTTCGGGTCAGACCGCTGGGGTGTGCACCTCCCCGGCTGTCCTGCTCTACCTCCTTGCAACTCCTAACTCGTCTGCTTCACTCTGGTGGCCCGCTGCTGTGTGCCATCATCTCCCCCCCCCCCGCCTCTATCATCACTCTGTGCACCCTATAAAATATATTTTTCACACTCTGTCTGTCTCCCGTTATAACGCGGTTCTCGGGGTCCACAGAATGAGACCTAGTTATAACCGGGGACCTCATTATAAAATTTCGCTGGCATCTGCAGCTCTCTTCTTTCTGCAGCTCTCTTCTCTTTGCAGCTCTCTTCTCTTTGCAGCTGTCAGCTCTCCCTCCGCCTCTCCTCTCCCTGCTTAATAGGGCTGTGTCCACGTGCGCGGCACTTACGTAGGCTTGGAGTGCAGAGGAGGGTTTTTTTTTTTTTAAACATTCACTTCAATGCTTTATTGCTAACGGACACATACACACACCTACACCATGTGGGAATTGAACATTAATACATTTTATATAATACACATGCAGGAATCGAACCACAGGCTTGGTGTGACAAAACAGACTCTATAAATATACCTAACCTCTACAGCACATTGCAATGGACAGCACTGGTACTATGTATATGTCAAGTTTGTTTTTGGAGTCTGTGGCATCACACAATCCCTGTGGTGTAGAGGTAGAGAATTGGTACTATCATATGAAAGGTCCTGGGGATTCCTGTATGATATGGTATAATTTATAAATTATAAAAAAAATTCAATAATCATTTATAAATTATTATTTTATTTATTTTGTAATTGATAAATTTTATACCATATCATACAGGAATCGCACCCAGAAAAAAAAAAACACACACACACAAAAAAACCACCCACCCACCCCTTAGTTGAAGCAAGAAGCTACTGGAGAATTTCACAAGGAGTGCAGCATCTTGCTGAAATATTTTTAAGAGGCTAAATGGGCCACACCTTTTATGTTGTTATCTCTGGGATTATGGTTGGAAATTGCTGCCAATTCTGGGAAGTACTGCTTTTGTAGTACAGCAGGGCCCCGCTTCTCGGCGCTTCTCTTTTCGGCGATCCGCCGATACGGTGGCACCGAGAAAGGGGCCGCCATCTTTGATCCTCAGTCGCGCATGCGCAGAATGGGCGGTTGCGCCCGGCGCGCATGCGCAGACCGTTGTCTGCGCGCGCGTACCATAGTTTGCGCGCGCAGACCATAGGCCGCGCATGCGCAGAACGGCGAAAACGCCGTTCTGTGCATGCACAGAACTGAAAATCACCGGATCCGCTTTCCGGCGATTTTCACTATACGGCGGGCCTTTGGAACGGAACCCGCCGTATACCCGGGGCCCTGCTGTACATGTAATACTATATTCATAAGTTTCTCATGCCCAGTATTTAAAAGTGTGAGTAAATTACATGTAGTTTACTCTTAGCTGTATATGTCGGATGAAAGACATCAGTGACTTGGACATACATATTTTTTCATTTTCTTTTTGTGAGCTGGATGTTACAAAGCTATTCTTGGATCATAGGTTCATCCAAGTGATTTATTGAGTTTTCATATTCCCCGATTCGTTGTATTTGTACAGGCAAAGGCAAAACACAACATTCAAGCCAAACTATGTGGAAAAAAAATCTTTTTTTCCCCCCAGTGTCTCAGCTTGGCAGCTGTTCCCAATGTATTTTCTTGGAATTACGATTTGAAGATTGACATATCTATCTTATGACAAAAAATTATTCCTTGGTTGCAAATCTTGGGCTATAAAGCTTAGTACCCAATAAATGTATACTTAACGTACATTCCCCCTTTTTTTCTTATTTTTATATGTAAAGCATGCAACAATGTATAATTCTACGTTTTTACATAGACTGGCAATTGTTTGGTGCTCCTGTTATAAATCTGTAAAAATCCTGATTATGGGCCTAATGCAATGGCCACCTTTCAGTTTCAATCAATCCTTCAGTCAGTTTTAACTCAGCTGCTACAGTGTATCCTGATATTACTAAGGTAACATTGCCTACAGCTCAAACTGCTGGGAAAATTGGTAAGAAATTATCATAAAAAGGAAAGTGTTGCAAAGATCTTAAACTAATGGGGAGGCGAGCGAAACCCTGTTATAGAAAACAAAGGATAATCACTATATTGGAACTCATTCAAAATTGCATTCAGTTTAATATTAATAATAATAATTATAATATTAATAGTAATAATTGGAAAAAAAACAGTCACTTATCTAACATTACAGAACTGATTTATTTTTATTTTTTTAAAACATACGATTTCACATGTTTTGCTGCTTTATGCTGCGTCCCCACCAACTCTCCAAGCATGAGCGCAGGCTGTCCTGCATTATTTTGCAAGGGGGGGGGGGGGGAAGCGTGTCGTGTGCTGTGTGCATTGACTGCTGCTGAGCGCGCTTCAAAATCAATTTTATCTGTCTCCCCATGCGCCGAACTTGGGAGAGCGTACGCGCTGCTTGAGCGTGGCCGTGCAGATTTACATTCACTGAACTAAACGCGCGCTCAGCGGCAGCGTGGATGGAGCCTTGTCAGAATGTTGCTCTGGTTGTGTGTAAGCACTACAGTATCTACTGTATGCATAAACATATATTCACATGTGTAGGTCTATAAAGGTCCCAATGGGGGCATTTTTTATGCTATAGACATATGCATTCTTTTAATTTATTTTTATAATGAAGTTTCATTTTTTTTTTAAATAAACGAGATAGTACTAAGTAAACGATTTCCTTAGCATCTAACAGCCCACATATGCAGATTATTTAAAATGATATATTATGGAGCTGCTTCTGCCTTATTTATTTTATTCTGAACTTGTCTGTGTCACAAGAGGAAGACTGCATGTGAGAGAGCCTTGATAGACCTGCAGTATTATACCCACAGGTTAAACCAGGAGCTGCGTGGGTGGGTCCACAGACATGAGGTGGAAAGAAAGTCCAAAAGAATGACCAGCAGCGAGAAACCACGAGTAGTGCAGGTAACATGAAAACTGACATTAAGTGCAATTCAGTTGACTGTCAACTTTAGCCATTTTATTTAGATTTTTTTACGTAAATGTTTTACCTGGAAGTAATACCTCTGGTTTTCAAGTATGTCCTGGGCACAAAATTATGATGACAATACGTGGTTACATTAAATGAACAGCGGTTATGCATTCAATTTACAGACATTTCATGGACAGTTAGAGATAACAACATAGGCTTATTGGTGTATGTAACAGTTACAGACGAGATTAAAATGTGAGACAGCTGAAGTCTTGAAATGACTTATACTAGAGGCGGCAATCAAGACATCTATGAAAAGAGAGCTTGTATACGAACGGCTGTACATTGAAACAATTCAAAATACAAACCAAATTTGTCATGTGTAATGCAGAAGGCTGAAACATAAGGGCGATTTCTGAATTTTGGAAGGTAAAAGGTGAAACTGTCAGAGTTATTGTTTGCATACGGAGCGGAGAATGTGAATTTGAGCTGCACTTACAACATCTGTAATGTCTAATGTTCTGGAGGCTGGGAAATCTCAATGAACATGTGCAAGACATGTAACAAAAACTACTGTAGTGAGTAGACAATACCAAGTGGCGTAGATGATGTAATCATTTGCTCGGTCACGAACAGAGGTGACGTGTATAAAGCAAGAGAGGTTGGAAAAAAGATCAATGAGCCTGTGTGAGAGATGAAGTGGGACTGTGTTTGAGATTTTGCCAACAAAGAAGAGTAAAAACAGAAAGAGACCCTCTCACGATCAGGGTTGACCGGACTAGCAGGGATCGTAGAATCACCAGACGGAACACAGGGGTTTATTAGTCGAAGCTAACAGTTAATCACACAGTAAACAACACAACAATACATTATGGGCAAGATGACATGCCCAAATATGGTCATCCCTATCCTTAGCATAGTCCACTAGATGTAGGCAGGTACAGGAAAATGCCCATACATGGACTTCCCCCTCCCCAGGCATATAATTCCTGACACAGCCCCAGGGGCTTATAGCTGTCTTGTAGAGCAAGTACAGTGTTAACCCTTGGCGTCCTGAGAGACTGAAGAGCAGTACCACTGCTTTCACAGAGGCACCACACAATACAGAGTACATTTGAATAAAATGGAAAAATCTGGGTTCCCAGCATTACCGTCGGGGTCCCCCTTGATGAGAATAGGCAACAGGGCAGAACTTCTTACTAAGCCTTGCTGTCTATTTCGTCACAGACACCTTTTCACATGAAACCCTTAATTCGAGGAAACATAGAAGATGAGTGAAAAGAGAGTTGGGGGGGGGGCACAGCTGCTGTTTGCAAGTGAGACAGAACAAACTGATAGAAATGTCACTATTTCAGAGGCACATGACCCTGATTTCAATACCAAAATGAGAGCCTTGTTGCTTTTGCCATGTCACTTAACCCCCCTTTCCTCTCTAGAGCAGGGATTCATTGTGCATGTAATTCATGCTATTTAAAGTGCATTCTTTTTATTATAGCTGTATTGATGAAAGTTCCCATCACTTGTCGGGATTTTATGTTATGTTGTCAGGGCACAGGTGAAGGTGGAAAGCTAGAGTCTGGCTTCATATAAGAAATATAAGCGTTGTTTTTGTTTTTCCAGAGTGGTTTCACAATGATAAAAATCAGCTCTATGCAGCAGGGAGAAAATACCCAACTATTGGTTGGAAATTCTCATTACCAGTTTGGGCGCCAGGCTGACTATGCAATTCAGATTGCTTTAGTTTTCTGTGGGAATTGAAAACACGTGACAATATTTACCAGCTAATCAAGGGAATCAATGTGATTAAAAGCTTCTTCAGCGTCAAAGTACCAGCACCTCTTACATTAACAGTTTGACAACTTCCATATGTAAAAGTATTTCCATTCTAAAAGCATACGGTCCTTTTCGTAAACGGCTGTACAGAGCTGACGTAATTCTACATACTGTAGATAATTGCCCCAAGAGTTCCCATTTACAAGGACGAATTATATGTACGAATAATGTTATTTATACAGCATCAACGGTGTACGCAGGTCCTCCTTCTCTTACCCTGCACCTCACAACTGGAACAACTTACCAGGGACTCTAAAAACTGACTCAATATAAGTAATTTCAAGACTTCAGCTGTCTCTCATTTTGACTTTGTCTGTAACTGTTACATGAGCCCATAATAAGTTTCTCTTAACTGCCCATGAAATGTCTGTAAATTGAATGTATATCCTTTGGATCATTTAATGTAATCATGTATTGTCATCATAACTCTGTGCCCAGGACATACTTGAAAACGAGAGGCAGCTCTCAATGTATTACTTCCTGGTAAACATAGGATGAGACATGCACTCAATATCAAGGGTAATAGAGGTGGGGTACTTAGCTGCTGGTGCGCTGGTCCTGGGGAGCTCCTGTAGTCCCAAATGTTCCAGTACAAAGAAGAAGAAGCAGGCACACGGTCTTACTCAAAAGGAGGTTTAATATGCCATAAAGTCCAACGTTTCGGCAGTCTAATACTGCCTTTCTCATCACCTTGAGAAAGGCAGTATTAGACTGCCGAAACGTTGGACTTTATGGCATATTAAACCTCCTTATGAGTAACACCGTGTGCCTGTTACTTCCTGGTAAAACATGTTTATAAATAAGGTGGTATATTGGGAGACATAGGCACAGTAGGAGTAAAATTACATGTGTGAAAAGCAAAAGTCAGGGAGGTCAAGTGCATTTTGAGTCATTTAATGAGATGCTTCTTTAAAAAAAAGTTGAATTTTAAACTATGCTTTCGAAATAAAAAGAGCAGCTGCTTGACTACTTTTTAACAAGAACAATGTTTAACAATAGAGTGTAGAGCATTTAGGGCAAGGAGGATAATTGTGTTTATACTGAGATTAATACGAAGCCAGCAGAGAGATTTCAGGAGGTCAGCAGCAAATAAGTCTACATACAGTAGAAGAGCACGAGATGATTTGGACAGCAGCATTTTGAACAGACTGTAAGTGAGAGAGGTGTGTAGCAGGGAGAGCAGATAAAAGATTATTGCAGTAATCGGTATAGGAGAGAATGAGGGAATGCAGTAGTACTGGGCGGCTCGGGGCACAACATTTTTCTCGGGGAGGGGGCAGTGCTTACAGAGGCCCTGCGCTTTCCCCCACAACATTTAAATAAAATGCCGGCAGAGCGCGGTAGAGCTCTGTGTGCCACCTTTCCGGCGGCTTCTGGCGACGCGTCGCCATGATAACGCGGAGTCAAGTGGCAACGGCACATGACATCGTGATGTCAAATGACGCCGCCGATGCCAGAGACAAGGTATGGGAGCGGGGAGGACACGAGCAGGGGAGGAAAGCAGGCAGGGTGGCGCAAAAATGTGTGCACCGCTGCATTAGTGTTTATTAGTAGTGTTGTATGTCTTTTATTTACTAGCTACAGTATATATGTGGGTGTATTTTTATTCAATTCTGTTTTTTATAGCTATTTATGCATGTCTTCAAAATAATGTTTTGGTTTAAAAAAAAAAAAAAAACATTTTTTCCTATGCAGAAGCCAGAAGAGAAAAGTGGTACATCTCAGCTTGTGACAGTGCAGTACACAGATACCAACACAAAGTAAGTCCTTATTTCCATGTGTGTATTTAGTTCTGGCTTTTCAGCTACCTGGGTGTTGATAGCCAATGGTAAGCTCTTAAACAGGGGTATATCAGAGTTCTACAGACCTCCCCTGCCCCTACCTTTTCCTCTATAGAATGCTTTGCCTGTCTTCACTGATAGCGATTAAACTATTCTTTGTGAAGCTTATTTTCATTTAATTAAATGAACCACATACCTTCAATGAATATGGTGCATTGAAAATGTTAAAAAAAAAAAAAAAACAAAGTTGGATAATTGTAATATTACAAAAAAAAAAACCTTCAATGGATTTCTTGTCTTCATATGCCTAGAACTAACCCAGAGGAAACAGATTTTTTTTGTTTTGTTTGTTTGTCAAAACGTGGGTAGTCAGTGAGGTCATAGTCATGAGAAACGGATATTGAATTAGATTCAAATGCAGAACTTTTGTTGTTTAGCAAACTTTTCATATTTTTTTCCCCTTTTGCTTGATAGGAACGAGCTACAGATTTATTACTCCTCACCGAGGAGCTACCAGGACTTCTTGGAAGCTATTCGTAGAAGGGGAGACACTTTCTACGTGGTGTCCTTCCGTAGAGTGAGTGCAAAAATGATATTGTTTTCTAATACTGGGTTCCCGGCAGTGTTTTTGTGCCTACAGGTCTTGCACATTATCGTACACCCTTCGTCTTTAATGGTTCAGTCCTATGTAGGCCCAAAATGAATGCCACCAATATGTTAAACTTTTAAAGCAGGATAAGGACCAGCACACGTGTGCCCGATATGACGGTCAGGGAATAACTTGCCTTTTTTGTTTTTGCTTGTACAGGCATACCCCGCTTTAAGGACACTCACTTTAAGTACACTCGCGAGTAAGTACATGTCGCCCAATAGGCAAACGGCATCTCGCGCATGCGCCGGTCAGCACGTCCTGAACAACAATACCGGCTCCCTACCTGTACCGAAACCGTGCGCAAGCGGGGAGACTATAGAGCCTGTTACACATGCGTTATTTACATCAGTTATGCACATATATGACGATTGCAGTACAGTACATGCATCAATAAGTGGAAAAAGGTAGTGCTTCACTTTAAGTACATTTTCGCTTTACATACATGCTCCGGTCCCATTGCGTACGTTAATGCGGGGTATGCCTGTATATCAGTGACATTGCCTCTGCAGCCGCAAGCGGAAAGAGGGTGTCACAGGTGCGGTTGCATTTATGTGAACTACACAAATGAATTGGTCCCATATTTCATAGGCCGGGCTGTTCCACAAGACGGCTTCCAGCACTGGAACGACACCTTACGCACATTCACTTGAATACGCCTTAAGGTGTTTTCAGGCACTAGAAAGTGTCTTATGGAATAGCACCACTTAGTAAATATTGGCCTTAATGCCTGTTTAATAACTGCTTCAATGCAAGAGGGGCCAGCAACGCAAGCAATGATGTCAGTCAGGCTTGCTGGACCCCCCGGCAGCAAAGCGACATAGTCTGACAAGGACACAGTCTCAATGCAATGTTTCTCTTTAAATATTTACATTGGGGAACATGTCAGTCAGACTCAGACACAGAATAGACAATCTTCTATGCAGCCAACAAGTGAACATAATGAAGACAAATAGCACTGTGTATGGACAAGCCTACATTACACAGTATTCCCTATGTGGGATTTGCAAATAATGGAACTATTTACCTTTGCTCTGAGCTATGATATGACGTGATCACTCAATGTATTTAGTCCATCAAGTACATGGGAGCGATATGTTACAGGGCTTTCATATACTGAACGTATTAAAGCAAAGTGAAGGCTTATTGAAACATGTACTGTAGGTGCATGAATCTGTATCTTGGTCCATATCCAGCTGTTCCTCATCTACATGGAAAGACTTAAAGAAGAAACCACATCTAACTTTTATTACAAGATTGAAACCGGTTGGTCCTATAGAGCTGAACAACACTATTTTTCAGCTCTAGGGACCCCTGGGTTCCCGAGATGATGATAATTACCGGTGAAGTTAGTAGTATTACGTCCTGTTTTTTTAAGAAGGATTTAAATGGCCGTCCAATGGGAAGCTGCAGGATGACGATTTTAATCTCCCTGACCCTTTGTTTTAGAAGTTTATATCTCCTGAACGAAGCGTGAGATTTAAAAAGTAAAAACAGCCTTGGAAAGGGCAAGAAGAGATCTGAGATAAAATGCAAAGAAATAACGATCAGCGGGGACTGCTGCTTCAGCTTTAAGCTCTGTTTTAATGTGCTGGGCACGGCTGTACTGAAATATAAAGCAGCAGCCTTGTAAGCAGGGCACAGGGTAATGTATCACAAGTAGCATGGGACAGTTACAACCATCGCTCCCTGCAAAGAGAAACAGACTGGTTTCTAACAAGGGGATTATTAGTCTCTCACAGGGTTGGAATTTTGTCATTAAAAGCTTGGCAAGCTCCTCTGTCCTTTCAGCAGCCCCTGACAATGCAAACAACGTCTCAGCACAGAATCTGTCTAACCCCTGGTATAACCCAGGGTACATTGTTCATGCCGCTTGGTAACAGACAAGGTACATGATCTCACTTTAATGTAACTAAACTTTTAACAGCCATTCCCGGACCTGAAGACATTATACCGTGCAGTGCTTATGAAACCTCACAGGTCTGTTCTTCAAGTATACACCAGGCACTTTAATGAAAATAGAGAATGAACTGCTTGTCAGTGGATCATGGAACACCACCATGACATGACTACAGTGACCGAACCGAAGACCTTACAATCTAATGTTTGTACCTGTGGCACAGTGAAATACATGGACTTAGCCCAAAGTCAAATGGAGAGCTGACACCAGAATTCAAACTTGGTTCACGTGCTTCATAGGCAGTAACATTAGCACTGAGCTGCTTATTGCTTTGATTATAAATGTATTGTAAACCCCTTGAGTGCCCCATGAAGTAACCACCACATCATGAGGTCTGGCACTCCAGGGTCCCAATGATACTAATGTGCTTTCTGCTCCTTTTCTAGGGGAGATGGCGTTCTGTGCTCCTGTGGAGCGCTGAGCGTGATCAAGCAGCAGTATTACCATATCCGTGTGGTACACACACACACACACAAACATCAGTAAGGTATATGTTGTAAGAAATGTTTAAAAGGGGTAGTATAATGTACCTAATATTTAATTAGAAATTGCCTGTCGCATAGAAAAGTAGAGATGTAAAGTATTTTACATTATTTGTGCTTCATGGCAAACTATAATCAGGACCACATTTAAAATCCCTTTTTGAAATGCTACAAAACGAAAAATTATGCAGAGCTTGTAAAGTTATCCTTGATGCGTAGTTTTCCATCCCTCATCTTCCAATATAGTCTGTGTTTTATAATGTTCCAAGAGAACGTTTTTCTATTCTTTTGTTGGTGCTTTTATTTGTAGATTTGTGTTATTTTCCGGGGGAATAATTATCTTCCGCTTCATACATTTACCACTTGTAGTTTTTGACATTGGAAGAGCAACAACGACGACTAATGAACATCAATTTTGGTCCAATAAAAAAAAAAGCAATTACAACTTCAAAAAATATTCAGTGTTCTTCTGCTGCAGCTGTTATAACCATGCATCAGATATACTATGGCAGAGAGCACTAGGTTAATGAGAATTATAGCTCAATTTATAAACCTTTGCCAAATGGCTGTAAATAGCATATTACATTTTGTAACAATTAAATGGCTATTAACTGTAGAGGTGGGGAAGGCTCCAGTTGTTTTAGCATTAAAGGTTTTTGTCCAAGTATACCCTATTTTTAATGCTTTGACAAATCTACCACTCCCTTATTTGATGCCTGTTCACATGAAATTAAGACTATTTATTCCCAAAACCTTGCCTAATAATACTTCTCTCCAACTTTTTAAGTTATCCAAACGTGTATAATAAAAACATTACAACCTACTTTTTGTAGTAAAGACCTAGGCAGTTAATGGTTAAGGGTTGACACAGATGTAATTGGCTGGTTGGCCTGATTTTAGTTCAGAAGTGCTGCTTGATGTTACTCCCTGAGCTTTGCCCATCCCATGGATCTCTAAGATGGGCAAAAATGACCACTGAGCGAAGAGAGAAAATCCGTGATTGCATACGAGAACATTTCCCTTATTGATTCCCTAGCAATCATGAAGCAGTCTTTTAAGCTGATGGTTAATGTCGTCTATTTTATTTACGGAACAGAGCGAGGTGTTCCTGCTGTGGTCCAAACACAGAAGGCCCTCTCTGGTTCTGATCTCCTGCACGTCTATTGGCTACTCATCACAAGATATTTGACAACTCTAGGGGCTCATTTTACATCCAATCAGTGTTTTCATCTGAGATTTTCAGAGGTCACAGCTTGTATGTTAGATGTTACAATTGGCTGTAATTATGATATTGCCGGTTTGTTAAGTCTTGTTTATTTAAAATAAGTCTCAATCAAGGGAAGATGGTCATTGGTTATATCCAGAATCAATTGGATGTCACTCCATCCATTATTATTTAACTTTGTGTCTACCAATTTATTTGTTTTTTCACCTTGACCGCTATGACTATCACAGGCAACACGTCTAGTGGCTTGCAAGAATAAAGCAGATTGTCAGGAGTGGTACAGCTCTACAACATATTTCCTGCAGCTTTCATGGATGCTTTTATGCCGTCGATGCTCTATTATAGCCCTCCTGACAATCTACACCAGGGCCCAGCTTCCCGCAGCTGCGAAAACACACATTCCCCCCTTTATTTTTATACCCCAAACAGGATGGATTTATGTATTTATTTTTCTTACCAATTATAATTTTTTCTGTCTTACCAATTATTATTTTGTTTTCTTACTTTCTCTTGATTTTTACTATTCAAGTACATTTGCTTCACCCTTCAGGTACAACATTGTCTATTTGGACAAATGTTTCCACCATACTGGCTGGCTGTGTTGAAATGGTTATTTTCACTCCAGTTATGCATGTGATCGATTGATTCTATGACCGTAAGGCCTTGGATACCCTCCAAAAAACATGCAATCAAGTTCATACTTGTTCCATATTCCACTGTAATTTCAGTAATTCAAAGAAACAGTTTTTTTAGTATACGTTGCTGCTATAAATGCATGAGTGTTATATTCTTTAACCTTCTCTTTACTACGTGATTAAGTTCTATTTTGAGTATACTCATGATGTTCTACTTGCTTTTGGGATCTCATCCACTGTTAGAAAAATAGTATGCATCAGTAAGTACATAATATTACTGCACACTTCCAACTACCTTTAGTTTCTTTCTGCTTACTGCACCTCCATTAATTATGACCTGCTTAGCAGAACTGTCTAATTCTCTTTAAAGACATAGCTATGTACATTTATGGCGCTATATAAATAAAGACATACAATATATAGCAAAAAGCCTAATAAAAGGAAGGACAGTGGGAGTGTTGAAATGAAATGGTTATATTTTAGAGAGAACCACATAAAGTCAGCCTTTGTTCTATTATGACAATCTGCTCATTAGGGCTAATTCATGTTCTTGGATCATGGAGCTATACAGAGCTGGATGTGTGTGTTGAGCTATCACATTGTTATACAATTAGCGCAAACCTTTTCAGTACAAGGCTGCGTCCATGCTGCCGAAGACCGCACTGTGGCGTGCGCGTGCATGACGTCACCCGCGTTTAGCGGGAGCGTTTTCTGGCCAAGGTAGATGCGACATGGGGGGCGTGTGTGACGTCACAGAGCTGGTTCGCCCTCATTGGGCGAATTACTTATGTGCAAGAGATACCAGGGAATGAACCCTGAAAAACTGATGCTACAAACTAAACAGATACTATGGGTATGTAGAGAACAGAGTTGAACACCGCAGCAACAGGTTAAAATGTTAATATGTCCATAGATCCACTTCCATTATAAGCTAATAAAACCTGGATGGGGGAGCTTTAATAGCACGGCTGGTAGAAGTACAGAGGAGCCCTATCTAGACAGAGCCCCGGAGTAAATCACGAGTCCAGCTACTGCTAGCCTCACCTGCATCCGGTGTAACGGAGGATCCATCAGCCGGTAAACATCACATCATGATCACTGAAGAACTGCCGGGTGCTGCTGAAGAGAGACTGCACTGCGGCTGTTGCTGGTATTGGTGGCGTGCTTGGTTGGAGTTCTTCAGAGGAGCAGTGACCGCCGAGTTTTTTCCTTACCTGAATTGCTTATGTGACCTCGCAATCGCAGTTTGAACTGATTATTTGCACACCACGTGCCCCCTCCTACTGTCTCGGGCATGCGCGGTCAATGTGATCGCGCCACGCACGCACACATCCGTGCGGTCTTCAGCAGCATGGACACCACCTAAGATGTGACCGACACTGGTGCATACATAGACTGTTTTGCGCCTGTCCATGGAATCATCTTTACACTGACATTTTGCTTGGAAGCATTGAATACTGGGAGTTGTAGTGTACTGTAGTTAAAACTGCTTTCTCTGTACTTATCTTTTACTAATATATGATATAGACCAGTGGATTATCAACCTTATTTTGAGCTCTACTGCTATACGGAAGTAAGAGAATTTATTGTACCAGCAAGTATTTACAGGTGTAAAAATATCTGTAATATTAATATATAATTCATTTTTTCTTCTTGGTTTAAGTTGATTTTTACTGTTAAACTCTGAACATACTTTTAGTGTCAATATTGTACTTGTATGTTGGCTTTTCTCTTCCTTAACACCCAGAGTATATTATAGTTTGAAGCAGCACTTTGTAGGGCCTTTTGTACCTCTAGTGGTTCTGGTACAACTTGAGAACCCTTGTATCTATCTATCTATATATGTGTTTATGTATTGTGGGAGGACGGCCTCACGGCAGGGTCAGTAAGAGTCAGACACGGTTTAAGGCTTTAACTATAGCGGTTTTATTGGTCCACAATAACACTAAAGAATGGGTATCCTGTCCCTTTAAGGCAAAACAAATAAAAGAATCACCTATCCCCTTTAGGGAAACTAACTAAACTTTACTGCAGCCCGTTCTAGCAGGGCTTCCAGCTAAGCTAGTGTAACGCTGCTGACTGCAGGACAGGATACGGAGCTGCAGGGCAGAGGTAGGTTGTAGGTACAGCGACCTTGGCCTGGGATCTGAAGCCTGGGATGCAGGGGAAGACAGGTCCGTTTCCAGGGAAGATGCAGGCAAGGAGAAGACTCTGGGCTCAAAAACAAACAAGGACGGAGGAACTGGACTGGAACAAGGCAGGGGGTACTGGACTGGAACAAGGCAGGAGGTCATCCGGTCCAGGCAGGGGGGGGGGAGTAAGATGGCCACGCTTGCTTCAGTGGGGATGAAGTCACTTCATGTCTGCAACTGAGGGCAGGATTTGCCAGGAAGCATGATGGAAATGATTGCTTCTGTGAAAATTATGTAACTTCATGGCGGCCATTTTAAGTATCAAACAAATCCCTTATAGTATCCCCCCCTTCAGGATCAAACTCTGGACAGGTATCGCACGCGCGCTTGTGTGTATGGCCATCCCTGCGATGTCAAATTACCTGCAGTCTCTCACACCTGTCCTGCATCCAGCTTCAGCCTACCAGCGCTCTACCTACATCTGACCTCACTGCTGGTAGTTCTCCATTGGCTCCTCTCATTATTTAGTGCAATCAGCCCTAGGCTGATTGCTGAGCATAGTCAGTCTTTGGTTGTGCTTGCTACAAGCCACTTCGCAGTCTGTTCCTGTCTCCTTGTTATAGATCCTGCTCTGTATCCGGACTCCTGGCACTTGAACCCTGGCTCACTTATCAGACTTCTACCTTCTCCTCGACCTCTGGCATTGGACTTCGACTACTCTTGAGCTCTCCAACCCTGATCCCAGCAAGTACCTCTACGATCCGACACTCTCCTACCCCGACCCAGGCTTTCCACAACTACTCTGCTTACCGGACCCGCAAACGCGGTTGTAGGGCGGGGGTTTACCTGTATCCCCACCTCGGCCTCGTGGTCCAGTCCGGTTTGTGGTGAGCACTCCTATACTCCCGTGACAGACCTCCATGGTTCTGGTGCTATCCGGAGGTCATCCAGCCTCCTTAATGCAGAGTGCCAGTAAACGCAAAGACAGACGAATCCTCAGTGAGAGCGGAAGTAAGAAGCAGCACTATATACAAAGTAAGGGTTCTTTAATTAAATGCTTTGGCCAACGTATTATAAGCCTGCAACCACATCACGGTAAACCCTCTTTAGCAGGTCCTAGACTACCCGCAACGGTTTTCTATTCCTCTCTAATGGAGGGAGAAATGTACCAATATCTGGGTAGCAAGAAGAGGACAAACGGGTCCATGTGGAACTCCAGGCAGGACAAAGCATGCAATAACCAGGAACAAAAGGGGAGAAGCAGGGATCCAGGCAAGGAATAGCCTGGGTGCAAGGCACTAGAAACTGTTCGCTGGACGCACCAGAGCACCCCTCCTTTCAGGAGAGATCTCCGGTCGATCCAAGGGGGGAAGGTCGGGTCGGTGTTGCCTACCTCTGCGGGGTTCATTGCGTGGCTCATGCAACGTGTAACGCTGATGACTGCAGGACAGGATATGGACCCGCTGGGAAGAGGTAGGGAGTAGGAACACCGACCTTGCCTGGAATCTGAAGCCTGGGATGCAGGGGAAGACAGGTCTGGTTCCGGAGAAGATGCAGGCACAGGCAAGGGGAAGACTCAGGAACAAACAAGGACGGAGGAACAAGGCAGAGGTTAATCCAGTCCAGACAGTGGTCAAGACAAACCGGATCAAAGGCAGAGCAAGGCATAGAGTACTTTGCACGAGCAACGTCAGGTAGCAACTGCCTGCTATTTAAAGGCCAGCAGCAGCTGCTGGCAATGAGAGCCAGAGTGAGGCTTACTTCCTGTCTGGGTAAGGGCAGGATTTGCCAGGAAGTAAGATGGCCACGCTTGCTTCAGTAGGGATGAAGTTACTTTCTGTTGGCAACTGAGGGCAGGATTTGCCAGGAACCAAGATGGTAATAATTGCTTCTGTGAGGATGATGTAACTTCATGGTGGCCATCTTGGGTATTGAACAGATCCCTTATAGCTGGTTATCTGCCCAAAACCTGCACTATCCTAGGCAAACAAACAGTCTTTAAAGATAGCAGAATCTTATTTAGATCATATCTGTTACTGCAGGGGATTCCTATCCCAGGGTCTCCGTGTAGCTCAAACAGCAATCAGGAACACCGGTTATGGGAGCAGGCTGTGTCCAGCCCATAACAATCTTTATCCTGGGTTGGGGTGCCAGCTGGTCCCATCAGCCATGCTTCCTGCAGGGCTGGGATACCAGAACAGCCAGGGTCCTTCCTGGATGGGAGAAGCCTCTCTACCCTTCTGGGGAAAAACTAACTCTCTTTGTGCAGGCTACTTCCTCCCTTTTAAATCTTCAGTCTCTCAGGAGTCCTTTCTGCCTAATTAGCATGTACCCTCTTCAGGAGGAGTTAACTGCTTGTATTCTGGAAGCACACATATGCTCCTCACTCCAGCATACTGAGTTAGTGACTCCGTCACAGTATTTATATATCTTTATTTGTATAGCGCCATCCATGTACATAGCCCTTCACAGCAGTAATACATGTGACATAATAATATAACACATAATGGGAGTAAGCGCTTCAGACATTAAACTAATGTTAGAAAAAGGAGTCCCTGCTCTGAAGAGCTTACAATCTAACCCTTGATACCCTCGCTGTGGTTCCCAGCTTTCTTTTCAGGAACTCCCAGCCTCTCTAGGTTTTAGGAATAACAAATTCACCTGCAGATGAATGTACCTAATTTGCATATGAATGGGTGGTTGCCTTAGAAGTTATATACCAAAAAGAGACAAGCGCAACCTCCATGCAGGAAAAAGGGAGAGAAAGAAGCCTGGTGTAGCCGGGGAGGTTCAGAGGAGAAGGTTGCAAACCACTGATCTAGGGTTTTCTGGTCCCCATGTAGCTTGACAACTCACCAAGTCATCACCAATTCTCTTGTAGCAGAAACCTATATTTGTAACATCTCTTATGTGATGATGTAGGCTAAACATAAATTGGTCTCTTACACTTGAGTTATCTTTACTGGAGTTTTCTGAGGCCCAGAGCTGGAGGCACAGGTCAATCAGTCATCAACACGTTTGTAACCAGTTTATTAGTGTTAGCAACTTGCGTTACTTCACTTCTCACCATAGAGAACGGAAAATTAAGGGGTTATTCATTAAACAGCACAACAGCTAAATGGGAGTTTCTGTGCAATAGTGCACTGATTGGCACTATTATAGTTTAATATGTAATACACTGAGGGACCTATTCCGATCCAGTGCAATCGCACCTTACATATTAAGCCCCTAAGACTCCATTATAAAGTGCCGAAGGGGCCTACAATACTGCTGAAGCAGCAGTTATTGTGCCCGCTAACTCCGTAGATGATCACGAATAACATAATCCATTCCATCTATTTTGCCACGCACTGTTTGAATGAAACCTCGTTGAAATATTGTGCCAAGGATTTCACGCCACTACATGTCAGCAGGTAAATAACGGCTACATCTGTACATTACACAAGTAGCCAATTATTAAAAATGCTGCTCTTTACCTACAGTTTTGGCAGGTTAGCGTACGTGACTTTATGGCTATACTATACTACAGTATGTAAGATAATAGGGAGCAGTTTGAATGACTTTATAAAAACTATTTACAATCTAATCTTACACAGAGTTTGTTTCAAACATTCTTTTGACAGAAGCACATACCTACTGTAAAAGGATAAAGCCATAATGTCAATAAATTAATTTAAATGTGTCTGCAGCACAGGTAAAGGAGAAGGTTTGACAATGCAGTAAACAGACATACCAGAAATACATTTTCTATTACTTCAGTCACCATTAACTTAATCAGTTAATAGGGACATACAGTATCTAGGCAATGTAACATGGAGGGGTCTTGCTGAACTCCACAGAAATAACAATATTACACACGCATCCTGTGACTCGCCTGAACTGTTCTCCTGAGTATTGCTTTTGTGGCCAAGACTTTAAGGCAGTTTTGCAATCCTGAAAATCATGTGATTTCACCGAGATTAGACATGGAAACCCAATGCAGTAATAAAGTTTTATGCTCAAAATTATTACATCATTTTATTTGTTATGTATATGTTTAGTAGATACAGATGTGGCTGGGCATAGCAGTTTGCTTGCAATTTGAAGACGCCATGACAATGTGGCATTTACTCTGCCATTTTGATAAAGACCAACACTGTAAATGATTCCCAACACTAAAACTTATTCTGCAGGTTACATCTGTTTAAAATTTCAACAAAGATCATAAAAATTCTTGGTAGACTAGGGATAGATCATCTTAATAATTCAGCCTTGACTATTGAATTCTGAATTTGTAATTGAAAAAGTTGAAATATACTTAAATACGAGATTATTTCTAAATATCTGTCAAATTTCTCAAGTTTTTCCAAATGTTATAAAAAATAATGCCCAACTATTGAAAGTGGCTCTTAAAAGATACATCTCCATCGTGCAGGGGTTTCCCTGGGTGTTTAGGGGGCAGCTCCCCTGCCTACACATGAAACTCGGCAGAGCCCTGAGAAGCACTAGGAAGATCACAGAAGGGAAATCCCTTCCTCGGCAGAGCCTCAGTGGGCGGGGCCTAGGTCAGGGGGCGGGGCTCAAGTAGAGCAGCGTGGGGCTGGAGCCAGGCTGGGAAAGGTGAGCGGGAGGGGTTAAATTATGGGGATAAAAAACACATGAAATGGAAAAAGACAGAAAGGAAGAGAGAAAAACACAAAGAGAATATAAAGTACAAGAGCAAAATACATGCAAGGGGAAAGAAAGACATTAGGGGGGGGAAGAGAGAGACATAAGGGGGAGAAAAGAAAGAGAGAGAGACGTGAGGGAGAAAGGGGAAGGAAAAGAGAAAAGATGCTGGTAAAAGATGCATCAGATTGTTAGCGAGAAGACCATAACATAGGGAAAAATACATAAGGGAATAAATAAAGAGAAGGGCATGTGTGAGGAAAAAACACGAGGGGGAAATAAGATAAATACATGAGGGGAGAACAGCGAATGAGATGAACAGTGTAAGAGTAGAAATACATGGTGGAGGGAGGGAGAGAGGCATGCTGGGGGGAGAGAGACATTCTGGGCAGGAAGAGGAGAGCAAAATCCCCCCCTGTGAGGGGGTGGGGGGGAGAGCGATTCTGTAGGGGAAGAGAGAAAGACATGCTGGGGGAGGGGAGGAGAGAAACATAATGTGGGGGGAGGATAGAGAGACATGCTGGGGTAGGGGAGGAGAGAGAAAGACATATTGTGGGGGAGGAGAGAGATTCAATGGGGGAAAGTAGAGAGAACATGAAGGGAAGAGGAGAGAGACATGGAGGGGGGGGGGCAGGAGAGAGCCATCTTGGGGGATGAGGGATGAAAGATATGCTTTGGGTGTGGGAGGTAGGAGAGAGAGAAACTTGGAGTTTAAAGAGAATGACATGAAGGGAAAAAATAAGATCGCCAAGGGAGGAAGAGAAAGATATTGGAGGATAGGAAATAGATAAAGGGGAAATTAAATGGAGAAACCCATTAGTGGATGGAAAGAATAAATAGGAAGTGGGAAAATAATGAAAGACATTGGGGAGGGGGGCAGGGGGAGAAAGACACGCGTGGGGAAAAAGAGAAATACAGGGAGGAGGAGAGAACAGACAGAAGAGGAAAAGATGGAACAACATAAAGGGTATGAGAGAGAAAAACACTATGGGAAAAGGAGAGTGAAAGACACAAGGGTAGATGGGAACAAAGAGACATGACGGGGCAAAGTAGACCGAATGTGATTGTCGTAACATTTGCAGGGACCCCATTCTTCAAGTTTGTCCTGGGCCCCCACAATGCTGCTGACGGCCCTGGAAACAGGAAGGTCATGTTGTAAGGGAGAAAAGAAGCGACAAAAGGCCATATAGTGTAGTATATTCTGAAAGTTATAGCGCAGACGGTATACTCTGCGCCAGATGTTCAATGGTCCCATTTTTTTTTTACACTCCATTTATTTTTATTTTTATTTATTTTTTTATTTATAAAAATATTTTACCAGGAAGTAATACATTGAGAGTTACCTCTCGTTTTCAAGTATGTCCTGGGTTTTTATGGTTTAGTCTTCAAAGACAACCTCTCTTAATGACAGTACAAATGGAGAACAATCACTTCGAAATCTCAGTTCTCCCATAACAAAAAGAATATACTTTTAAGACACGAATAGGATGTTTTTGTGCCATAAATGTTACTGTGTGTCTGTGCCCAGTAGTTCTGGCACCCGAATTCCAATGTCTCCATTTGATATATATCACCCAAGGAGGATATGTATCTAGATTTAAAATACAGTAAGAAATGCACCCAATTTCTAAAATTAAAAAAAAAATGTCAAAAAACAAAAACCAGTAAACAAAAATATAAAAATGCCGATCTGAGTAAAGAAAGCAAAATGTATCATCAAATATCTAAGACATAGGTTCTGACGGGCTGATCACCCAAACGGTGACAATCAGACTAGCAGATCATATAAGGATCCAGGCCAGCAACCAGCCACCTGCATTTCCAGAAACCAGATCATCTACATATTTTATTGTTCCAATCTTAATCCAGGAGGGTAGTTGTTTAATGCAGGGATGTAAAAACAACAAAACAGGCAGCGCTACCCACAATAGTATGACAGAGTATATATTACCTTATGTATAAATGACCAAACATGCATAAGGGGCTGCCCAAGATACAAAAAACTGACCCCCTGGTCAGAACTATAGTATGGAAAGGGAAAGTATCCACTGGCGCCAAATAAGATATATACTGCAAAAGGATATATGAAAACCAAGCCTGTTGGCTGTAGTAGCTCCTCACGTTGTGCTTAAAGAAAAAGAAAAAGCACAACACATAGCGTAATACTGTGACTATAAACGGACAACACTTAACAACATGTAACAGCTGAAAAATAAATTGGTGAAATCTCAATATTAAAACATTTAATAACAATCATAAATAATATATATTGCACATGGACATTTAATAAACAAATATTGCGATAAAAATAGAAGCACTCTGCACCGCCGACGGAGATAGTAGCAATGCCTACTCACCAGATGGAGTAAGTAAGTAGGCGGTGGATAATTTTGAGAGTATCCCCTCTCGTTTGTAAAGCTGCTCTCTGCTGGCTGGCGTCTCTGGGACCGTAAGTGTGGAGATCTTGGTACGGTGCCTTCCGCGACTCACTTGGGAAGACGCCCAGGAGATAGTGAACAGCAACAGCTGATTCAACACGCCGTCGACATCAGCAGGCAAACCGGTTAGCAGCAAACGCAGATTCAACAGCAGCAGCTGGTGCAGCACGCCGTCGGTGTCAGCGGGCTGGCTGGTCTGCTGCAAGCGCAGATGGAACTGTGCGTGGGGATACAATCTCCAAAGTGTAGAGTGCTAAAACGCCACCCTACGCGTTTCGAAAGGCTCTCTGCTTTCTTCCTCAGGGGTATATAAAATATGGAGTCCAACATAGTCCCTTAAATACAAAATCTGTGATTTACAGGGATTGATTTCACCTGCAGTCCAAAAGCACTTGCGCAATAGGTGTAATGAGGAAGTCCTTAGACATAGTAATTCAGTCACCTGCGCTTTGAAAATGTTCATATAAAGTGCTACTGCAAGTAGTTGTAATCAGCTGTTACATTTAACAAACAATAGAAACATAACTTACTCATATTAACATACAACAATTAACATATATAAAAAAAAAAAAAGGGATAATAATAGGCTTATGTGTGTGTGAATATACTCTATTCTAATGGATAATTAAAGGGGATATTTAAATTATTCGTGACCTATTAAATTAGTGAATTAATAATATATTATATATTCTAAGTGTATTGTCTAAGTGATTATATTATTAAATAATAAACTATGTGAATATTTATATATATTGATTATTAAAAGTGCTCATATTATCTTATTATACTTAAAGTCAAGTATTTGAGGAGTACTATAATATTAATATATGAACTTTATGGGCTGGATTATCTAATGGATATTCTGATCATTAACCTACCAAAAAGGATTTGAAATCAAATTCTACATTTAAGCCCATTGGGGATAGAGTACGTAATTCATAAATCCAATAGGATTCTCTTCTCCCCAATAGGCTTAAAGTATTTCCTCCTCTCCAATGTGGAGTGATACACTCGATGGCCACACATTTTAGACCCTTAGGATCTTGATTGTGCACTCGAAGAAAATGATTAGACACATTGTGTGTTACTAAACCAGTTTTAATATTATATATATGTTCATACAAACGTCTTTTAATAGCTCTAGAGGTCATACCCACATACTGCAGACCACATGGACATTCAAGCAAATAAATAACGAAAGAACTGTTGCATGTAATATGTTGCTTAATTTTATAACTTGTTTGAGATTTGTTTGAAATGAAATCAAATTTTTTGGTGCTATATTTACATGCAGTACATTTGTTACAGGGGAAATATCCCGCACAGGGTACCATTTTTCTATGAGTAGGTTGCAGCGGTGGACAGCTAGGTGCCAGTCTCTGACCTATATTTGGAGCTTTAGTAAAAATAATATGTGGATAATCGGGTAAAATGCCCTCTAGATCTTTATCCTTTTTTAATATTGGCCAATATTTTTTAAGAGTTTTACGTATACTAGGAGCCATCTGGTTAAATTGAGTAACAAATGACAAATTTCCTGATGTATTAATATTTTTATTTTTGTATTGTAAGAGACTGGTCCTGTCCATCGCTGCAACCTCAGCAATGGTTGTGTCTAAATCAAGCGGGGGATATTTCCTCTCCAGAAATTTTTTCTTAAGATCTGCTGCCTGGGTTTTGAACGTGTCTGGATGGGAGCTGTTTCTTTTTAGTCGAATGAACTGTCCCTTAGGAATATTTTTGACCCATGTGGGATTATGGTGACTTTGTGCATGTAAATAATTATTTGACTGAACCGGTTTAAAATACGTGCTAGTGTGAATGCAATTATTTTTAATAGTTAACTCTAAATCTAAAAATTGTATTTTGTTAGGACTTGTGATGAATGTGAATTTTAAATTATTATTATTATTATTCATGTATAATTGAAACTGTGCTAACTGTGCTTGTGTACCTGACCAAATAAAAATGATATCATCTATGTAGCGCCGCCACAGCACCAAGTCTGCACCATAGGGACAACTGGACCATATATGTTGTTCCTCCCAGTTGCCCATAAACAAATTAGCATAACTAGGTGCAAACTTGGTACCCATGGCGGTGCCACATACCTGCAAATAATAAGACTTATTGAAATAAAAAAAGTTATGACAAAGAATAAACCTAATACCTAAAATAAGAAAATCTTTGTATTCTTTAGATATAGATGGGTCATTATTAAGGGTGTTCAAGACTGATTCACATCCATGATCATGATTGATTATTGTGTATAAGGAATTAACGTCGGCTGTAACAAATAAATAATGAGGTTGCCATTGAATGTCCTGTAGGGTCTGCAGTATGTGGGTAGTATCCCGTAGATAAGAAGGTAATTGTTCGACATATTTTTGAAGTTGTTTATCTATATATTGAGATAGGTGTGATGTTAATGACTGAATGCCCGATATGATAGGGCGACCTGGGGGAAAATTTATATTTTTATGTATTTTAGGTATTATGTAAAAAAGAGGTAGTTTGGGGTATTTATTATAAAGAAATTCAAATTCTTTTGGAGTAATTAAATGCTGATCCAAACCTAATGTTAAATAGTTAAAGACCATATATGTTGTTCCTCCCAGTTGCCCATTATCAAATTAGCATAACTAGGTGCAAACTTGGTACCCATGGCGGTGCCACATACCTGCAAATAATAAGACTTATTGAAATAAAAAAAGTTATGACAAAGAATAAACCTAATACCTAAAATAAGAAAATCTTTGTATTCTTTAGATATAGATGGGTCATTATTAAGGGTGTTCAAGACTGATTCACATCCATGATCATGATTGATTATTGTGTATAAGGAATTAACGTCAGCTGTAACAAATAAATAATGAGGTTGCCATTGAATGTCCTGTAGGGTCTGCAGTATGTGGGTAGTATCCCGTAGATAAGAAGGTAATTGTACGACATATTTTTGAAGTTGTTTATCTATATATTGAGATAGGTGTGATGTTAATGACTGAATGCCCGATATGATAGGGCGACCTGGGGGAAAATTTATATTTTTATGTATTTTAGGTATTTTGTAAAAAAGAGGTAGTTTGGGGTATTTATTATAAAGAAATTCAAATTCTTTTGGAGTAATTAAATGCTGATCCAAACCTAATGTTAAATAGTTAAATATATTATAACTATATTTAACTATTTAACATTAGGTTTGGATCAGCATTTAATTACTCCAAAAGAATTTGAATTTCTTTATAATAAATACCCCAAACTACCTCTTTTTTACATAATACCTAAAATACATAAAAATATAAATTTTCCCCCAGGTCGCCCTATCATATCGGGCATTCAGTCATTAACATCACACCTATCTCAATATATAGATAAACAACTTCAAAAATATGTCGTACAATTACCTTCTTATCTACGGGATACTACCCACATACTGCAGACCCTACAGGACATTCAATGGCAACCTCATTATTTATTTGTTACAGCCGACGTTAATTCCTTATACACAATAATCAATCATGATCATGGATGTGAATCAGTCTTGAACACCCTTAATAATGACCCATCTATATCTAAAGATTACAAAGATTTTCTTATTTTAGGTATTAGGTTTATTCTTTGTCATAACTTTTTTTATTTCAATAAGTCTTATTATTTGCAGGTATGTGGCACCGCCATGGGTACCAAGTTTGCACCTAGTTATGCTAATTTGTTTATGGGCAACTGGGAGGAACAACATATATGGTCCAGTTGTCCCTATGGTGCAGATTTGGTGCTGTGGCGGCGCTACATAGATGATATCATTTTTATTTGGTCAGGTACACAAGCACAGTTAGCACAGTTTCAATTATACATGAATAATAATAATAATAATTTAAAATTCACATTCATCACAAGTCCTAACAAAATACAATTTTTAGATTTAGAGTTAACTATTAAAAATAATTGCATTCACACTAGCACGTATTTTAAACCGGTTCAGTCAAATAATTATTTACATGCACAAAGTCACCATAATCCCACATGGGTCAAAAATATTCCTAAGGGACAGTTCATTCGACTAAAAAGAAACAGCTCCCATCCAGACACGTTCAAAACCCAGGCAGCAGATCTTAAGAAAAAATTTCTGGAGAGGAAATATCCCCCGCTTGATTTAGACACAACCATTGCTGAGGTTGCAGCGATGGACAGGACCAGTCTCTTACAATACAAAAATAAAAATAAAAATATTAATACATCAGGAAATTTGTCATTTGTTACTCAATTTAACCAGATGGCTCCTAGTATACGTAAAACTCTTAAAAAATATTGGCCAATATTAAAAAAGGATAAAGATCTAGAGGGCATTTTACCCGATTATCCACATATTATTTTTACTAAAGCTCCAAATATAGGTCAGAGACTGGCACCTAGCTGTCCACCGCTGCAACCTACTCATAGAAAAATGGTACCCTGTGCGGGATATTTCCCCTGTAACAAATGTACTGCATGTAAATATAGCACCAAAAAATTTGATTTCATTTCAAACAAATCTCAAACAAGTTATAAAATTAAGCAACATATTACATGCAACAGTTCTTTCGTTATTTATTTGCTTGAATGTCCATGTGGTCTGCAGTATGTGGGTATGACCTCTAGAGCTATTAAAAGACGTTTGTATGAACATATATATAATATTAAAACTGGTTTAGTAACACACAATGTGTCTAATCATTTTCTTCGAGTGCACAATCAAGATCCTAAGGGTCTAAAATGTGTGGCCATCGAGTGTATCACTCCACATTGGAGAGGAGGAAATACTTTAAGCCTATTGGGGAGAAGAGAATCCTATTGGATTTATGAATTACGTACTCTATCCCCAATGGGCTTAAATGTAGAATTTGATTTAAAATCCTTTTTGGTAGGTTAATGATCAGAATATCCATTAGATAATCCAGCCCATAAAGTTCATATATTAATATTATAGTACTCCTCAAATACTTGACTTTAAGTATAATAAGATAATATGAGCACTTTTAATAATCAATATATATAAATATTCACATAGTTTATTATTTAATAATATAATCACTTAGACAATACACTTAGAATATATAATATATTATTAATTCACTAATTTAATAGGTCACGAATAATTTAAATATCCCCTTTAATTATCCATTAGAATAGAGTATATTCACACACACATAAGCCTATTATTATCCCTTTTTTTTTTTTTTATATATGTTAATTGTTGTATGTTAATATGAGTAAGTTATGTTTCTATTGTTTGTTAAATGTAACAGCTGATTACAACTACTTGCAGTAGCACTTTATATGAACATTTTCAAAGCGCAGGTGACTGAATTACTATGTCTAAGGACTTCCTCATTACACCTATTGCGCAAGTGCTTTTGGACTGCAGGTGAAATCAATCCCTGTAAATCACAGATTTTGTATTTAAGGGACTATGTTGGACTCCATATTTTATATACCCCTGAGGAAGAAAGCAGAGAGCCTTTCGAAACGCGTAGGGTGGCGTTTTAGCACTCTACACTTTGGAGATTGTATCCCCACGCACAGTTCCATCTGCGCTTGCAGCAGACCAGCCAGCCCGCTGACACCGACGGCGTGCTGCACCAGCTGCTGCTGTTGAATCTGCGTTTGCTGCTAACCGGTTTGCCTGCTGATGTCGACGGCGTGTTGAATCAGCTGTTGCTGTTCACTATCTCCTGGGCGTCTTCCCAAGTGAGTCGCGGAAGGCTCCGTACCAAGATCTCCACACTTACGGTCCCAGAGACGCCAGCCAGCAGAGAGCAGCTTTACAAACGAGAGGGGATACTCTCAAAATTATCCACCGCCTACTTACTTACTCCATCTGGTGAGTAGGCATTGCTACTATCTCCGTCGGCGGTGCAGAGTGCTTCTATTTTTATCGCAATATTTGTTTATTAAATGTCCATGTGCAATATATATTATTTATGATTGTTATTAAATGTTTTAATATTGAGATTTCACCAATTTATTTTTCAGCTGTTACATGTTGTTAAGTGTTGTCCGTTTATAGTCACAGTATTACGCTATGTGTTGTGCTTTTTCTTTTTCTTTAAGCACAACGTGAGGAGCTACTTGTCTACAGCCAACAGGCTTGGTTTTCATATATCCTTTTGCAGTATATATCTTATTTAATGCAGGGATGAGCAAACGTTTCTGTTCATGTCCCCCCTTCCTCCGCATTACCTGCTCTCTGGCATGGGCCGCTTCATATGATGTCACAACGTCATGTGACATTGCGGTGCCATTTATCGTCCAAATATCGTTGTCATGGCGACGTATTGCCGGAGAGCAGGTAAGAGAGTTACAGAGGCCTTGCGCTCTCCCCCTGCATTTAATTTAAATGTTGTGGTGGGAGAGTGTGGGGCCTCCATAAGCGCCGCGCCCTCCCCCCACCCCTCCCAGAAAATCTAGCGCCCCCCAGTTTGCACACCCCTGGTATAATATATGGGACTCATCGTTTGAAAAATATCTTTGTCCTGGAGTACAAATCATAACAGTAATTTAACTGTCCCACTACCATCAATAAATGTAAACGTTTATCGTATAGAAGGAGAGTAGGGTAAAATCTCGTTTGTAGATCTTTGTTTATTGGTGCCAAGGAAATGCTCAATGACAATTATTTTGTCATTAGTCCCTTCTGATCATTAGGATAGGATATTTTTCCCCTCAGAAATAAAAAAAAAACAGGGACAATGCCAAATAAGAGAGACAACTTTGACATTCATTTGATTGCCAGTACTGATAATCTTGAAACTCCCTGGAGGTTCAGTTGATAAATAGTTTTTAAAACTGCAAGCTGGGAATAGAAAAATTAGCCATATTTAGGCTTCTGTGATCAAAGCCAATATAAAGTGCCAAATGTTGCACTTCTCAATTTGAGAATAAAAAAAATATTATAAACCCGGACACGCATGGGCTGTTCCTGAAGTGCTGATACTGTTTTGTCTTGGGACGATAACATACAGGAATTAAAGCCGCCCAGTGTATGTCCTTAAGATGCAGGCTTGCAAGCTTTTCCATTCTTTTAGTACTCTTTATTCTCTGTTGGGGTCATACACATAAAAAATTGTGAAAACACTTCTAGTGCACTTTTTTTTAGGGGAGAACAAAAATGAGAATTTACAGCACACTTAATTTCTGGCAAGTATAAGACTGATTTCCTGACGGTTAGCAGAGCATTCGATCATCGCCATTCAGGAGTCTGCTGAACATCACATTTGAGCCAAGGTAGTCAAAGATGATGTGCAAAGTGTTCTGTGCATTTCAGAAAGCTGTAAAAAAATAATCTGACCGTGTATTTGAAGAACCAGGGGGAATATTAAAGCTGGAGGTGGAAATTATCATTTGAGTTTACTGCAAATTTGAGTTGTCCTAGTGAGAGAGCAGATGTCTCAAATTAACTAAATTAGTGGGAACATTACAAATGGTAAGTCAGTTGAATATACCAAGTCAACATTTAATGCTATAAGTTCACTCAGAAGAGCCACATGGGAACCACAGTGTTTAGTATAGACAATGATATTTTGCAGAATTATATTGCATTGGATACATAATAGGATATCATAAATGTGGACTCCAGTGATAAGGCACATCATAAAATGTGTGCAGTTGCCTAGTAGCTGTGTCTTCAGACTAGATTTAGCAGCATACGCAGCCTGCGTAATATTGGGTGTTTCAGTGCCTTTGGTATTCTAGACCTCCTAGCACTTATTCCCACACACATTGTTTTTTCCTTGATGGTGGGACTCCAGATGTGACTTAAACATTCTAATTTAATATCTCTGATTATTCTGTAAATATTCATATAAGCACTTTGTTTCCATAGAGCTTTTGAGAGGGGGCCTCATTAAAATACTGTGTATTGAGTAACGTCATTGACAATGGTAATTGAGTATATCCATAAATAAGTGATGGGCAATTTGTTGAAAAGCACAAAGGCTCCTTCTGCAGCCCCTCCCATAAGCTAAGTTGCGGGTGTTCTGTCATTATGTTCAAACGGAACTCCTCGCCTGTCTTACCTCAACCATCAAGTTGTTATTATTCTTTCTGCCCCAGTTCTGTCACTGTGACGGTAGGGGTAAATATGGCTGCTGTTAATAAAGGTTAAGTCTGCCATTACCCATACCTAATACATTGGTATTGTATTATATGTTATGTATGTCTTTGCTTGGTTCCAGCACCACAGGAATCAGGGGTTAATATGTTTGCAGGAGAATTGTTGCAACTTGGTCTGTGATCTTTCCCTGTATCCTTGTTATGTTGCAAAAGTTATGTTGCAGTTCTACCCACCAATCAGGGCCTGGGCATGTAGGCAGCACCTGGCCCTGAGTGTTGCAATATTATGTTTTAAGTATATAAAAAGGTGGGGAGGGAGACCCCTAGCAGACAGAGCCTGCAGAGAGTTACAGAGGTGTTGCTGTGTCAGTGAGAAACTGCAGTGTCCACTCTAGTGCTGGTCTCAGGCCTGAAAACCAGTCCTGTAGGTACTGGGCAAGAAGAGAGAACAGGGGAAATCTCTGCAAGGCGGTCCCTGCGACTAGGTATGCAGGATATGCTCCAGTTCATCCAGTTGGGTATGTGTAGTGTTTGTGTGTTTTGTATAGTTGTGGATATACTTTTCCAATAAATTAATTTTATAAACTCATGTTTTGTCTGGCGATATTGGTCCCTGGTATTTGTCCTGGTCTCTCGTAACAGGCTATTTTCTGGTGGCAGGAGTGGGATCGCCAGGCTCGGCACCGATATTCTTCAGGGAATATCTGTCCTGAGTGAGGTCTCTATTTTGAAGACCACAGAACTCAAGAGTTACAACTGTACAATACTCAGACACACACCCTTACCAGTCCCTGTAGCTTAGTTAATGTAGAGACAAGACAACAAAGGTGCCAGCCAAGTATCGGTCCTGGACCAAGGACCGGATCATACTCCAGTGTGAGGAGTGCGGAATACCTACCGGAAACCGCAACAAGACGCCGCTGATCGCCGACTTGCTAGCGTATGAGATGCAGCGCTCAGGGATTAGAAAACAAAGAAAAACCTGGCGCCAAAAGTTCATTGGATAATCCTGTACTCCTCAGGGGATCAGCACACTTGCTTGACAGGCCATATAGGGGAAAAAACACAAACAGACACAGATCATAGTGCAACACTGTAGGGTAAAAACAGGTCTACACTAATACACACACTGCACATATAACATAGAGACTCCTAGTGACTATAAAAACTATTTATTAAATAAAAAGAACTATGCCATAAAATGGTTTGGACAAATGAGAACACCGCTGGTCATCCAGATATGAAAAATCAGAGCCCTACTTACAAGCAGCAAGGCAAATACAGGCAATGCAACAAAGAGTCTTCCGGCTGCTGCTGATGTCTTTGCAGAGATGTGATTCCTGCTGCACCGTGACTCTCGTGCTGACTCTCCCTCCAGGGGTTAACAGGAACAGTGGCAGTGTTGGAGGCCTGCTTGTGGGGCTCACAGCTCTCCTCCACGTGAGGCTGCTCTCCTCACTTCCTCCTCCGGTTACACAGGCTGTCTCAGCGTGCCTGCACGCGAGTGTGCACGTGCCCTTAAAGGGACAGTACAAGCGTCCTGTATGCCAAGAACTAACGGCTGCAATGGGGCTCAAAAGTGACCAAGTGTCCCAAAAAGTCCAATACCAAGCTCAAAGTGACTGTGTCACCTGCCCTGATTCACATTTGAAGGACACTACACAAGTCTTGCAAATCTTGCGTGAGATTGATTGGAGGTCTAGTTATGTATGGGTAACAGGTGATGTCACATCCCTGTATACAATAATAGACCATCAACAGGGATGTGAGGCCATCCGAAGGGAGTTCGAGGAAGACAACACCTTATCCTCTGCCCTTAAGGCCTTCTTGATGGATGGGATTAGATTTATATTAACACACAATTATTTTTGTTATAATTTACAGTATTATTTGCAGATATGTGGTACCGCCATGGGCACGAGGTTTGCCCCAAGTTATGCAAACCTTTTTATGGGGCAATGGGAGAAGGAGGCCATATGGAACAACTGCCCATTTGGTGCAAGCCTCGTGCTATGGCGGCGCTACATAGATGACGTTATTTTTATTTGGGATGGGGAACTGGATTTATTAGATCAATTCATTTTGTACCTTAATGACAATAACAGAAATTTGAAACTAATATGCCAATATGATAAAACCACCATTAACTTTTTGGATTTAAATATTAGTATTGTTGATGACCACATTCATACACAAACATTGTTTAAGCCTGTACAGGCCAACAATTATGTTATGGCTAACAGCCATCACAATCCGCAATGGATTAGGAATATTCCAAAAGGACAATTCATCCGACTTAGGCGCAACTGCTCCAGGTTGGAATCTTTTGTAGAGCAGGCGGGTGAACTCAAAAATAAGTTTCTAGATCGGAACTATCCCTTAGACGAACTAGAGAATACTATCTCTTTAGTTCAAGATATGGACAGGAACAAACTCCTGGAATATAAGGACAAAGGGGACAGCCAAGGGAAAAATAATATTTCCTTTATAACACAATATAACGCTATGGCCCCCAAAATAAGGAATATTTTTGCCAAACATTGGCCTATATTGTTACAGGATGCAACTTTGTCACAGATACTAACACCACAGCCATCTATTGTTTTTAAGAAAGCTGGTAACTTTAGGAACAAACTGGCACCTAGTTACCCTTTAAACCAAGGTGAAATAAAAATGAACATCAATCAGGTTAAAAATGGGTTTAAACCATGCAGTAAATGTATAGCCTGTAAGTACAGCTGTTGTAGCACAGAATTCAAATCTAATGTCACCGCCAAAAACTACAAAATCATGTCATATATTTCATGTAAGTCAGAGTTTGTCATTTATATGTTGCAGTGTCCTTGTGGCCTGCAATATGTGGGTCGCACTGGTCGTACGTTTCAAAGACGTATATATGAACATATCTACAACATCAAAAAGGGTTTAACATCACACAGTGTGTCCCACCACTTTTTGGTACATCATGGCAAAAATCCAAAGGGCCTTATCTGTCAACCTATTGAATTGTGTACACCCAATTGGAGAGGTGGTAATAACATTCAACACATCAATAGGAGGGAGGCCTTTTGGATCTATGAACTTAAGACTCTATCCCCATATGGGCTCAATATTGATTTTGAATTGGGCTCCTTTTTAGGTAGATGAAATGGCTCAAACAAACATTAGTTAAATGCAATCATTACTTAATGGATGACACCTTATCCATTTGACTCTGTACCAGCAGTAGCATACTAAGTGGCTTAAGCAGGTTTGTTTATCCTTTGGCCACAATCTGGCATTTTGGTATATATCAATGCCTATTATGATCTTACATCTGGCCTCAATTTTGGGATATATGGTTATCAGTTGATATCTGAATGTTTTTAATGTTGTTTAATGTATTGTATGTGTATTATGTTGTTAGAGACGTAGTGATTTGATATTAATGACATGCAGGCTATACAGCCTAATTGGGCAATTAATTTTTAATTGGTTAGGGTATATGTACATGTCATTCAGTGTCAGTCTTTGTAGCCCCTGAGGAAGTGGAGTAACATCCACGAAACGCGTAAGAAAAAAGGGCAGGTGACACAGTCACTTTGAGCTTGGTATTGGACTTTTTGGGACACTTGGTCACTTTTGAGCCCCATTGCAGCCGTTAGTTCTTGGCATACAGGACGCTTGTACTGTCCCTTTAAGGGCACGTGCACACTCGCGTGCAGGCACGCTGAGACAGCCTGTGTAACCGGAGGAGGAAGTGAGGAGAGCAGCCTCACGTGGAGGAGAGCTGTGAGCCCCACAAGCAGGCCTCCAACACTGCCACTGTTCCTGTTAACCCCTGGAGGGAGAGTCAGCACGAGAGTCACGGTGCAGCAGGAATCACATCTCTGCAAAGACATCAGCAGCAGCCGGAAGACTCTTTGTTGCATTGCCTGTATTTGCCTTGCTGCTTGTAAGTAGGGCTCTGATTTTTCATATCTGGATGACCAGCGGTGTTCTCATTTGTCCAAACCATTTTATGGCATAGTTCTTTTTATTTAATAAATAGTTTTTATAGTCACTAGGAGTCTCTATGTTATATGTGCAGTGTGTGTATTAGTGTAGACCTGTTTTTACCCTACAGTGTTGCACTATGATCTGTGTCTATTTGTGTTTTTTCCCCTATATGGCCTGTCAAGCAAGTGTGCTGATCCCCTGAGGAGTACAGGATTATCCAATGAACTTTTGGCGCCAGGTTTTTCTTTGTTTTCACTTTCACTTTCTCTGTCAGTACTGACAGTATTACTAGGCAGCCTTTATATATATATATTTTGCAATTGTCACACTGGTGTTTTAGTCTTTAGCGCTTGGGCACATTTTTTCTTTTTCACATTTTTGCTCAGGGATTAGAGCTGAAGCACTGGCCAGCCCTAAGGCAATTCCGAGCCTCTCTGGACTTAAGGAATCACCAGCCAACTCCGGTGAGGAGTCAGAGGAGGATTCGACGGAGCCGCCTGCAGCGGAGGTGTGCATGCCAGCATACATCCGGCATGCGCTGGATGACTTAGGCAGCGAGTCGACCTGCTCCAGCTCCTGACTGCTCATGTACCCACGCGACCATCCTTGGGAAGTTGTAGGTCCCGTGCCAGTTGGGTGAGGTAACAACATTTAAAGCACTCCATGACCTGATGGTCAAAGAACAGTTCATGCTAAAATGCTTGCCTGAGATACGAGAGTATCGACCATAAACCGGCCAGTGCGAGGCAAGCGGCTGCCCTAGCAGATGACTTCATAGCCGCACAACCTCATCTCCGGCATTAGCCCACGTGCCCCTTAGACCGACAGTACCATTACAGCCCCGACAGCCTGGAACCAGCACAAGCTCCTGGCAGCCAGCCGCAGCGCCTAACAGCACCCGGGCCGGCGCCTACCCAGTTCGTCCATGAACGGCGGTGCTTCAGGTGCAACCAGACGGGGTACATGAAACGCGACTCTCCCAATCTTCTCCAGCCCCAGTGTGCAGGGGCTGGGCAATGTACCCCAGCGGCCCAGGCCATCGTCTGGATAGGCAGCCCGGAAGAGCCAGCACCCTCACCTACGTTCCCGATGCCAGTCTCAGCTACCCAAGCAACCAACCCCTTTGTTCAAGTCGAACCATCTTCCCAGGTTGCCACGGTCGATCAAGCACCTTCGACCGGAGACCATTGGGGACGGGCTGAATGCCTGTATGCTGGATTACAGTGCGGCTGTTACTCTGTTTCGGCCTGATATGGTCGGGCCAGAGCACCTTTTACCTGGGGAGTGGATGAGGGTGACTCAGGCGGATGGGGGCAGCAAATCCCTCCAAGTGTCCCGTGTGTTCCTGGACTGGGGCGCGGGCCAAGGCATCCGCGATGTCGGCATTCTGCCTGGCTTAGATGCTCCTGTACTGTTGGGCAATGACTTGGGTCGACTCCAATGCAGCTATGAGGAGGACGATGCCGTAACTGTAGCTGCAGTGATTCGGAGCCAGAGTCACCGCTGTCCCGTCCCAGACTCAGCTGCAGTTCAGGGTCCCAATCCTGAACCCATCACCTTCCAGGACTTGGAACCCCCAGTCGTGGACGTTCCAGAGAAGGTTGACCGGGTAAGTCGAGCGGAGCCTGCCTTGACTGAGACTGATATCCATGACAGTGTGACTAGGGCCAGTGGGCCGGAGCAGAGCCAGACGTTCCAGGATGCCGTACGGACGGACCCGAGCTTGGAGGGCATGAGGCAGCGTGCTGCTGAACCGTCCTCTGAGTCCGGATCCGAGCGGATACTGTGGCGCCGTGGACTCTTATATAGGCAAAAAGCCCCAGCAGCTCTGGACAGACCATGGACAGTCAAATGTCAGTTGGTGGTACCTTTTAAGTACCACGCACAGTTGTTGCACTTAACACATCCGATCCTGCTGGCTACCTACACGAAAGCCAGGCTGACCCAGAGTTTCTACTGGCCGGGGTATCACGGGAGGCATCGGCGTTCTGCCGCACCTGTGATGCCTGCCAGTGAGTGGGGAGGCAAGGTGATCGGGCAAAGGCATCTCTGAAGCTACTGGGGATAGGGGAAACATTTCAGCAGGTAGCGGTAGACATCATCAGGCCTCTGATGATTCCCAGTAGGTCAGGGGAAAGATTTATTTTAACTGTCGTGGACTTTTTCGAAACATTGGCTCTCTGTATGGATTCACCAATACACTGATTTGAGTTATTTACCTGTGTAGTGCTGCATTTTCCCTCCATTTTTCATATCCGTGACTGCGGTTGTGGGTACAGATCTAGGTGATATACTATATACAGTATATATTTTAAAAAAATATTATTTTTAGGTCATGCCTTGTTGATGAACCATCTGCAGCAAGAGGGATGTACAATTCATTGCAAAGACGACATGTATTCTCCATTCTCTTCTTTAGTCACCCTAACCAGCAAGTCCTTAAAAAGATTTAGGAGGCTGCAAGTAACTTAAACTTAATCCCTTCTGGCACTGGAGGTGTTACACTTCAACAGAAAATATCTGGCTTCATATTGAATAGGGATCCCTCTAACTTTGCTGGGGTCCCATTAATTTCTTGTGTGTCTTATGTCCTAATGCCACTTATGCTATATTGAGGAGGGTTGGAAAGTGGGGATGAGGAGACACAGTCTGTGTGCTTGTATGTATTGTACTATACTGTGACCAAAGCAATCGGCCTAACAGTAGTGAGAAAACACTTAAGCGAAACGCTTCTAAAGTCGCTTTTACACTCACTTGTTCCTAAGGCCTTGAACATAGTAAGCGCTTAGGTGCTGCTGCTCGCTCTCGCTTGCTGCCGCTCGCTCTACCAGGAGCTTTTTGCTGTCCTTGCAGAGGAGACAGCAAGCGCTTGGGAGGCGGGTATCACTGTTTGTGTGTGTCACTTGGTAGCTGTCAGTGTGTGTGTATGTGTCACTTTGAAGTGGTTTGTGTGTGACTGGGGAACGTGTGTGTGTGTGTGTGTGTGTGTGTGTGTGTGTGTGTGTGTGTGTGTGTGTGTGTGTGTGTGTGTGTGTGTGTGTGTGTGTGTGTGTATTATATAATATTTTAAAAATTAAAAAAAAAGACATGTGAGAATAAATTATTTATTAACATTGTGCAACTTTGATAAATATATTCGCACACGCACACACATCACACACCACACACCACACACCACACAGACACATACACACTGGTACACGCACACATGCACACACATGCACACACATGCACACACATACACACATACATGCATACACACACACATGCACACACACACATGCACACACACATACACGCACACATACACGCACACACACACGCACATGCACGCACACACATGCGCACACACACACCACCTTGCTGCCACCCCTGCTCCGGGACACAACCCCTTCCTCACCCCCCCCCCTGTGGCCGCGCAACCCCCCCCCCCCCCCCCCCCCATCTCCCGCGCAGGCAGGGATGCAGCTACGGTGATCGGGGTAGAAGGGGACACATCACCCGCTCCCCTCGGCGGCGCAAGCCCCCTCCATCTCCCGCAGGCTGACAGCAACAAGGATCGGGGCAGAAGGAGGCACATCACCCGCTCTCCCCCCCCCCCCCCCCCCGGGCAGCGCAAGCCCCCTCCATCTCCCGCAGGCTGACAGCCACAGGGATCGGGCAGAAGGAGGCACATCACCCGCTCCCCCCCCCCCCCCCCCGGCAGCGCAAGCCCCCTCCATCTCCCGCAGGCTGACAGCCACAGGGATCGGGCAGAAGGAGGCACATCACCCGCTCCCCCCCCGGCAGCGCAAGCCCCCTCCATCTCCCGCAGGCTGACAGCCACAGGGATCGGGGAGAAGGAGGCACATCACCCGCTCCCCCCCCCCCCCCGGCAGCGCAAGCCCCCTCCATCTCCCGCAGGCTGACAGCCACAGGGATCGGGCAGAAGGAGGCACATCACCCTCTACCCCCGGCAGCGCAAGCCCCCTCCATCTCCCGCAGGCTGACAGCCACAGGGATCGGGCAGAAGGTACACTCACTCACTCACTCCGCTGGCGCCAGACCCCGTTCACATTTCCCTGCTCTCCTTCCATTGGTTGCTGAAGTGTCACGTGAGCGGAGTCAGCGCGTGAATTTCAAATTTCACTGTCGGCTCTGTTCAAGCGCGCCTCAGCAAGCAAGGGAAAGCATGCGCGAGCCCCTACTAAAGCCGCTTTAATTGCTGCTGTAGGGGCTCAGTGGCAAGCAGCAGCAAGCGAGAGCAAGCGGGAGCAAGCAAGCAGTAACCATGCCCTGGGCCTAACAAATGTATGCAAGAAAAATACTCGAGGCACGTTCTGCCGCCCACTGTGGTTCCTTGCCTTCTTCAGGTATTCTATGATATTCTAATAAAGGTTTGTTTAAACGCACTCATTGGGAGACAGTCTTACGTGTGTTTTAACATCACTAACCATAAATCTTTTAATAAAGCCTCCCACTTTAAAATCACATTAACTATGTGTTGTTGTGTTGGAGATGGAGTAGTTTAGTGCTTCTGAAGCTGGTGTACCTAGTTTGAATCCCAATATTAGAGTGTAAGCTTTTCGAGTTCATTATACCTGCAAACTTCTTTTTACAGCACTGTGTACACTGTCAGGTCTATATCAGATAAAGTTGGATTTGATGTTTTGATCAGTGTGTAGTTTGACTCCTATGTATTGATGCAAATGGTTCTTGTCTTGAGATGTCTTACCATCATACCAATAAAACATTTTTACAACAAAGTTGTTGGAGTGCCAGAGTGGTCCTGTGAGATTTATGTTATCTGCTGCATTACGTGACGTGAGAATGTTTACCCTACAGAGTGTGTCAGTCGATAAAGCCTGTTTTATAGAGACATTGCATCATTTTATAATCTTGGCATGCTGCAAGGTAAAGGACAAATCAAACTCAGATTGCCTAATAACACAAAACATGTAGCAGAAGTAGCTTTTGTCGGCAGAATGAACCCCCCGCAGGCAGCTGCGGTTTTACTGTCCCTGGAGCAGCAGGGCTTTTCTTCCTGCAGCTCTGGAAACAGGAAGTCTGGCTACATCTGCACCTTGACAAGCAGATTGACTACTCCTGGTCTAGTTTGTGTCTTTCCCTCTCTGCACTATCCTTGTCTCTCTGACACTCCCTGTTCTGCTGTGTCTACCTGACCCTCTCCTCCGTCTCTCTGACCCTCTCCTCTGCTTTCCATGGCTGTCTCTTTAGATACATTTTTAATTATATAATATACTAATGCATTACATGGCCCTCCAGCTTTAAAGGCTTTTAATAAATGGGTAGCCCCCTTTGCTTTCACAAACCTCTGGTAAGATTACAGTGCAATAGAAAAAGTTTATCCCGCTGGCTCTGACACCATGATCATAAAACCATACAGCATACAGGTGCTAAAATGCACAAGCTTTTTTATTGACTGTCTTAAGTAGAAACAAACAAGAACTGACTTGTTGGACGTAATTGTCCATTTATTCAGACACATCTCCCAGAGTTTGTTTTTAACAGGAGACTTAACGAATTCCCAATTCTGTTTCTCATCAACTAACTTCATCTTAATGGCAACCTTTTCAATCAGTCCTTTATATCTGCCATGCATCGTTGAGAGCAATCTCATGGTTATAGAGAAGTTTGTGGTCCGTATCTTCTTCTTTGCCAATGTGCATTTAAGGAAAACAAATGCTACTGTTTTTGGCATGTGAATCCAGCACGAAAACTTCTGCTTATTTTAACTGGTGCCATTGTCTGCACTAGTATCCTAACACATCTCCATGTATTGTATCACATGGTTTACGTGGGATTCAGTGTTAATACAGTACTTGCACAGTACATAAAAGATACCACGGATTTTCCAAAGACATTTAGGGAGAGGTAGCAAGGTAAAATTGATTCAACGTGTATGATTTCCATCTTGCGTATTAAGAACCTGGGTGCATATCAAGGTCGTTGTCCAATGTTTTTTTATTTCGTCCGTATGAGGCATTAGGTTACATAACTTAATTAGTATTAATAACAATCGATATAGACCACTGAACATGGCAACAACATAATGGAAACCATGAAGTCCATTACTTGATTTAATCTGCCTTGTTTTATTTATATTTGTCCTTTCTTGATATATTAAATGCACAAAGTTATTACCTTACATGAAAACATTCAAAATTAAAGTTTTTCTTAATTGGGACATAGCATGACTACGAATTTGTTTCAACTGTTATTTGGGGCAATACATTTATATAAAAATAAAGACTCACAGAGAGTGTCTTGAGCATGCTTGGATGGATCTGAAGGGACCAGTTCCTCTTAGCAAAAAAATAAATAAAAAAAGAACCCTTTAAAAAAAAATGTAATCATACTTGAAGTTCTATCTTTACTTATATGTTCTGTGAAGAAATTTCTTCTCAACAATGTAAATATGTCAGTTATTGCAGCTCTTACGCCTGATTCACTATGCTATCATAAGGAGTGTTGGAGCTTGATCCAGAGTGAACTGCCATTGACTTACTGTATATGGCATTTAACACAGGATCCAGCTCAGATATCCTTTAGCACAGCTTAGCGAAAACCCCTTTAATTCTGTAGTTTGGCAAATAATGGCATTGTCATTATTTCTCAAGGAAAAAGATAATGGAATCGCTAGGGGATGCCATTTGATTTGGCCAGGAGTATTGTAGATTGTGATGACTTTGAAAGAGCCAACCATACACATAATTAAAAGTCCTGTGCAGATTATTACATCTATGAAGAACTGTCTTGTTGATCCATTAAATGTATCACAACTTTTTATATATAAAACATATTTTAAAACACTTCTGCTTGTATAAATTGTTTTCTCTTCTTTATAAGATCAATCACCTTAATGTAACCCACTGAAATGTATTATTGCTGTTCGTTCCTCTTGGTCCTACATAGGCCTGCACTTTCAACCTTTATGACGCAGGCGGGATTCTTTGACCATTTTCCTAGCAATTTTTTTTAAAATGAGTACTCAATGGCAAAATTAAAGCTTAAACCCTCCCTGGGAGAGCGAAATGACGTGAAGGAGGAAAAATCCTCATTCTCGCACACATTGGTGACCAAGAAAGAAACGTGAGCCAGTGTGCACCAACTACGTGAAGTAACTGACACAACCCAGCTGAGTATTCCAAGGGGGAGTTGAATCTTCAAAGCAAATGCAGTCAACCGCAACAGCTGTTTGTGATTTAAAAAGCAGCTGATTAGCTTGAAATGGCTGGGAAGCTGGTTTGAGAGAATGCTGGCACGCAAGCCTTGTCTTTTATAACTGTTCTGCATGGACCTCTTTCACGAACCTTATTGCAGTCTGATCATATTAACCTTGGCTTCTACCAGCAATTTGTTATGCATATATATATATATATATATAAATATATTAGGAACAGAAAATAATTAACAGCGCCCCTATTAGCACACACCTGTATCCTTGCAAAACAAATCCCACACTGTAGAACGATGCACCCAGCACAGATGTCTAACAATATATAGTATAGTGGCAGGATACTAAGTAAATTGCAAGTTACAAAAAATGAAAATATGAATAAAAATATGAAAAAATGAAAAATATATAAAAAATGTGGGTTGGCAACAAAAACAATATAAAAGAAAAATATGCCTATAAAAAATGTGTGTAAGTCTCTTTTTCAATGTTGACAATAAAAATATAGAATGTCCATACAAATCCTTAAAAAATGAAATTGTAGTCCTGGGCAGCTTTAATCTTGGGCCCAGGCTCCAGAGCAGAGACGTCAGTCCAGGAGTATCCTGCAATACGATCGGTGGAAGATTGAATGCAGCCAGAGGTACCTACTTTTCGAACTGAGGTGAAAGAGAAAGGTTATACTGGCAGCATATCCCACAGCAGAGCTGAATTACAGCGGCAGTATCTGTATGCAGACGGAGGACAGCTGTGAAATTTGGTCGTCGGCGTGGTGCATGGGCTTGTCCCATAAATTGCTTGATTTTATTTGACAAAGTGTGAGTTGGCAGTCATCTGTTCATGGCAAATTAAAACCCTTTATTATCTGATTTTACACAAGTATCGGGTGCTTTTTCTTTCTTTTTTTCCCCTTTTTTTTCTCATATATAAATATATATATATATATATATATATATATAATCAAAAAATAAATAGACGATACCGTTCTGTGGCTAACGAAATGCTTTTATTTGTGCGAGCTTTCGAGATACACTGATCTCTTCTTCTGGCGATGTTACAATGAATGAAGCAAGCAAAAGGTATACTTAAAAACAGTGTCTCTTGGAAGAAGAGATCAGTGTATCTCGAAAGCTTGCACAAATAAAAGCATTTAGTTAGCCACAGAACGGTATCGTCTATTTATTTTTTGATTATTGAAGCTCGGCTAACACGGTACTGATACCTCTACATGAATATATATATATATATATATATATATATATATATATATATATATTCGAATGGAAGAAGTCTGGCACTAAGAGGGCTTTAAATTCTAGAAAAATAATGATTTTATTAATCTGTATATATATTTTATATATATATATATATCCTGCTAGAAATAGTGTAAATAGTTTATTATCCTGAACACGTACTGTCTGCTTTGGATAGTGCGTTAGAAGATCTTGCTCAGCAGATTAAAATTATTTGACCATGAGTATTTGCATGTTAAATATCTCAAATATGTTCAATCTACAATCCTGACGAAGCACCAGCGTTGAGTTAGCGTGCTGGAGAACCGGAGGGCTGAAGGACTGGCAATCGGAGTTGATCTCTGAGGCAGGACGCGCTTCCGCCCTTACCTGTGACGCTGCCACGGAAGTGACGCATGCTGAAATCAGAGGGTGAGACGCGAAGAAGCTGTATACCGACGGGGTCCTTCTATGTTCGGCGGTTCTCTCCAACACCTGTTTAATTTATTGGAAATGTGAGTGTAACTGCTCTTGATATATTACACTGAATATATTTGGTCAAATAGTATGCACTATTGTGGCTTTTTTCTTTTTCATGTCGACCTTATACATAAACTGAGGGGTATCCTGAGACCTATTGCATTTATTCATCACAAGGGCTCCAGTCAGGGAGAGAAGAATCTCTGACATACTTATTATTACAAGAAGTTTTGTGAGTGCAACTACTTAAAGCTTACAGAATGATATATAACCAGTATCAACCTCCTGCACTATATATGCTTTTATTTTATTTACATATACCACTGAGCACACCAGCGCTCCTCCTCCCCCAGAAAAGAAATCGTACACCTTGGGACTCAGAACAGTCCTATCTGAGGATGTTGAGCAGCTAACTTCACTTTGTATATTTAATACTAATTTTACCACTGGTTGGTGAAGGGTATTTCTCATTTTTTGAAGTTTATTCACATTTTGTTTAATTTATTTCTTAACACTGTTTTCACATTCACTTTTAGAAGCGCCCAGTCCATTCCCTTTTCCCCTTTCCTTATATATTCTCCCATCGATTTGGTTAAACATAATGTATTTCAGCTTTTGTACCAAATGCTACAGAATGGTAGGTCATCAAACTTTGAAAGTAAAATTGAATTTCGGGTAACTACATTCTTTATCTCGGACTTATTCATCCGTACATAAAAAGGTTCAATATTGTATGCATGCACATATTTAACACAATGGGAATACTTCTAATAGTATATACAGAAAGTGACTGAATTACGTTTACTTTTTATTGTTTTGATACATTTTGTGACGTGCCTCTATTTGTGGGGGTAAAGCACAAAGCAAAAGTAGCCACCACACAATTGATTTTACCCTGCAAATATGCAAACGGTTTCTATTTTGACTTTGATATCAAATGTATCAAAGTTAATAGTGTACATTTGATTGTTGCTGAATAGTCAACCACTTGCAAATTGTGTCCAATATCTCCCTCAACTCCTTATTTCCCTGCCTCAAAGTGACGGGAAGGCAGCAATGGGTGTTTGGGAAGATGTATAGTGGCACTTGTGCTGGTAGGTTTAATCATACTATGAAAGCTTTAACAGTATACCCAGCTAAAGTGGGACATGTAGTTGCCAACATATGAGGCCGGCATGGCATGTATGGAACACACCAGAAAGTTATGGCCCTCATTCTCCAGAGGCTGGAATGTCCCTCGGCTTGACAGTGTTTCGGGAAGAAGGCATGAAGGCAGAGGGTGCTAAGAATCCCAGGAGGTTAAACAAAGCTGTCATTCAAACCTGAACCTGGCTACCTACAATGGCCGGACTCTCTCCAGTGAAGCAGCATTGCAAGAACTGCAAGACTAACTTGAAAAGATTAAATGGGATATTGTTGGTTTTAGTGAAGTTAGAAGAAATGATGAAACCATCATTGAACTATAAAGCGGACACCTATTCAATTCCAGAGTTGCAGATATTGGAAGAATCAGTGGAGTAGGCTTCATCATTAACGAGATGGAGAAACAGCATAGTGGAGTATGAAAGCTCACCAGAAAGATCAACCAGAGTCATAATTTAGTTGAAAAAGCGATATAGACTTCAAATAATCCAAGTGTATGCTCCAACATTAAGTCACATGGACAATGATGTGGAAGACATCAAATCAACCAATTTAACAACAGAGGAAATTGTCACCAAGATAGTTATGGGAGATTTCAATGCAGAGATTGATGCCCATCAGAAAGATGAAGCATCAGTTGGTAAGAATGGTTACGGTAAGAGAAATAAACGTTGCGACAGAATTTGCAGAATGGGAACTTCTACATCATGAATTCATTCTTCAAGAAGAATCCAAATAGAAAATGGGCATGGAATAGACCAAATGGAGGCAAGAATAAAATTGACTATATCCGAACAAGAAACACATGATTGAAGACTGTACAGTCCTTAACAGTTTTGACACAAGGGGTGGTTCACAAGTTGGTGTGCTGCAGATTACATCTGAATGTGAAGTTTAAAAGATGAAAACTATTTTAAAATGCTAAAACGATCAACATCAACAACCTCAAGAATAACGGCAGAGAATTTTTTTACTAAAAAGTTGCTTCACACTTAAACAAACGATGCTGAAGAATTTATGAAGATTGGCGTGAGAAGTGCAGAAAAATATGGAGGAATCGCTAACAAAAAAGAGGATAAGAAAATATCTGTGGAGACAAAACAATGAGATGACAAGAAATAAAACAATCCCAAGAAGCAAGAATAAGAATTAAATATGCAGGGCTGCGCAAGACAATTCGCAAATGTATATCTGAAGATGTCAGAACATGTAACACTGGTATGGTGAAGAAGACTATTGAAGATAACAAAAGCTTAAAGAAGACAAAGCAGCGGCTTATGGTTGGGAAGAAGCAAATCATTGCACTTAAACAAGACGATGGATCATAAAGAATTCCGGACTTACATGAAATTGTTCTTGGACACAGATAACGCAGGGCATAATCCACCAGAGGACAAGCGAGAAGAAACCACTAATGATGTACCCTGCGTCCTTCCAGAAGAAGCGGCAAAAGCCATAAAATCCATGATAAATGGGAAGGCTGTCGAGGAAGATGAAATTACAACTGAAATATTGAAAGAAGCTGGGGAAGCAATTGAAACAATCCTTGCAGAACTCTTTACATGCTACTTGAAGAACAGGAAATTTCCAGATCAATGGAGTAATGCCATAATGACCCTTATTCACAACAACTACAGACAAATCAGTCTAATTCCAACCAACCAGTTTTTTTTACGAAGATACTCACTAATCAGCTACAACAGACCCTACACTTGGCCCAGCCAAGAGAACAAACAGGATTTCGTAGTGGATACAACACAAGGGACCACATCAAGTCATACAAAAAGTGATTTCCAGAAGTCATCAATACGATCTACCACTCGGCTTAGGGCTCCTACAAAAATAATTTGATTCTGTCTACACCTCAGTGGTCTTAGAGGCATTAAGAAGTCAATGTTGAAGAAGCATACAGTACATAGATATTATAAAGAACATTTACGAGAATGCCACATCAACCATTCGATTACATGAAGATACAGGCAAGATAAGGATCAGCAAGGGAGTGCGGCAGGGAGATACCATGTCACTAAAACTTTTTACTGCAACACTTAAAGAATTGTTCAAGACATTAGATTGGAAAGAAAAAAGATTCAAAATCAAAAGTGAATATTTGAGTCACCTACGATTTGCAGATGACAAGCAACAAATTGGAGAACTTGCCCAAGCAAATAAGAAAGTTGGCCTTTGTTTGACTCTCAGCAAGAAAAACAAATACAAACCAGCGCCCACAACAATAAATGATTGTGTCCAATGGATCCAAATTAGGTGGAAGTCCAGTAAGTCCAAATCAATGATGAGACTCCATTCGATTGGTCTGTGACATGTGAACAAATGCAAAAGAAGAAATCATAGTGTAAACTGCATATTGACACAAACTACATAGAGACAGAACGGACAAACAACATTAAACATATAACACAGAAGCTGAAAATATAAACTAATTTATTATAAAACACAGAGGAGCCTGTTCCAGTGGATCGTCAAGGGGTTAAACCCCAAAACCCTACTTACAACAGGACCGAATACAATGGGCGTGGAACACCAAACAGTGGCAGATTACTGAAGCAGAGTGAGTCTTCCGTGTATACTCGGGTCGGTGGGGAAATGCCACAAGCTCCCTCTGATATCCAGGGAGGTCCCAGAGATGATACGGAGATGCACAGATGAATGCAATGAAACCTCTCTCGTGATAACATCACTTCCTGTGGGGATGGTCCAAAACGCAACACATATCCAGCTTCCTCCAAAGGTGCCGTGACCTCTGATCCTACGCGTTTTGTGATAACGTCACTTCCTCAGCAAGACCAAAGTGATGTTCAACAAATGTGCCAAGTCTACAAAAATGGAAATAAATGGAATAGAACTAGAAGAAGCAGAAGACTACCTTGGCCTGCAAATAGCAATGAATGTGAACCTTTTTTTATGAAAACAATAGGAGAATAAAGATTGGATGGAGCACATTTGGAAGAAATAAGACAATATTTCAAGGGAACCTTCCACTGCGCCTCAAGAAGAAAGTTTCCGACCAGTGTGTTGCTTGTGTTCCTGTATGCATGTGAAACTTGGACCCTAAATTCAAAGATAATTCAGATGCTTTAAACAACACAGAGAAATATGGAGAGATGTATGCTGGGTATTGCCCAAAGAGACAGAAAAAGAATGATCAGGTTCGAAAAGAAATACAATTCTGCAACAACATCACAAGGAGGAAGAAATTAAAATGGTATTGGGCCGCACATATCGCAAGAAGAAATGACTATCGTTGGACAAAGATGGTACTCGACTGGATTCCAAGACAGATTAAAAGACCAAGATGAAATGAAAAAAATTGTTGAAGCAACATGAAGGGGAGTTTATCAAAACTCTTTGATAAAGTGCCCGTCGGCAAGAAACGCGTCAGAGGAGCCTGCTGTTTCTTATCTTGAGGCATCATGCCTGAAATAAATGTGCCTTCATTTTAACCCTGCCTCCAGTCCGGATTCCTTGCAGTGCTCGTTCCAGTCTTTTTCTATTGTTGCTTATTGATATACCTCTGTCAAGAATTTACAGAGCGTGTCTGGAATAATGCTTTGAAAACACTGTTGCACCTATTCTACCTAAAAACTGCCCATGGATCAGTTTGTGTAGGGCTGAGTTATTATTTGAAAGCCCCAATATCATGGAAACCACCACATGCAACATCATAATATTTTGTGTGTGATTCTATTTAATACTAATCTTTTCATGTAAAAATCATGTTATTTGTTACTCTGTTTCTCCCATGGGTTTATTTCCTGTATTCCAAGACCTCAGTCTAAGGCTGCCCTTAAATCATTTAGGCAATTTTATTAATGTTCAAGCGTTTGTGCGCAGTAGATTTAGATTAGAGGGCAGCAATCTTTATTGCTTAAATCAAAAAAGATTTGCTTATACCTTTTAAAAATGTCAGCTCCACACTTTTTATTAAACCCTGCGTCTAGTAACTTTATGCTTTTATAGATTCTAGAGATACCAAGCACCGAAAAACAGGTCACAAGGGTTTGCTAGAGAAGCCACACCAAATATTAATTAGAACTGCCTGCAAGTTAAACAAATATTGCCTGTAGTGTAGAATTCAATAGTGATTAAAGTTTAAAATTGTAAGTTTTGAAGTGCACCTGTAATTTATAAGCCTTTCATGGTCCATGGAATAAACATAACACAGTTATGGGAGAGTAGGGACTTCTGTGGAGGGTTTCATCAATGTAGAACGTCCAGGTAGCAACAAGGTTCTGAGGACAGAGAGTGGGGAAGACAGATTGGACACTTGTGAATTTTATATGTAGAGAGAACCCCTTCATCATTAGGGATTTTAGAGGGGCGGGTGGAATGATTGTTAGAGGAAAAAGGTTGCCTGCATCATAATATTGATTTAGTTTTTATTGCATTTTGAATAAGTTGGCAGTCAACATTTTTATTTCAATGTATAAACCAATAAAAGCTGTGGCTATAAAGTTAAAGTCCTTGATTTCAAAAACAGAAGACTGTCACTTCCCGGACGATGTGGATTTTTAAAAAAAAATGGCTCGTAGTGCTACTTCAAACCCTGGAAACAAACGTCTACACGTGGACAGATTTTTTTGGGATATATCTCATCTGACCTTGTTTCAACTGTACTTGAAGAGCTTATTAATCAAAAGGAAATAAGTGTTAAGGCAACATGTTTTGTTTTGTCCCCCATCTAAGGATATTTTTCCGGCACCCCGGCCAGTGCTGTCATTATGGAGTCCTCTTCTTGTACTGACAGCCCGTAGAATGCCAGGCTTGGCAGGATCAGGGGCCAGCTGTTGCTTGGAAATATTTATACACATTGCTGCTTCTCCATCCCAGCTCCAACTAAATAAAGCCTGTGTGAATCCAGGAAATACAAGCGTATTTACAGTACAGGTTTATAGTTCTGGTTATTTTATGTTCATAAGGCAAGGAAAGAAACCCTCTCGTTCCCCACCAGTGGGATTGTTCTTATAGGCATTTGCACCTGCAGTGGGTAAAATGCATATGTCTTGCATAGTGATTTGAGGCAGATACAAAGTTAGATAGCCCAGTTTATCAATCATTTTGGATCAAACTGCTTACAGGGACATATTTTGCATTGACTTTATTTTAGTTATTTATTTTTTTTATTCCACATAAATTTTAATAGTTACAAAATATTTAAAGACGTAAAGGCAGTGAAGATTGTTACTACACAAACAGATCACTTCTTGTTGTCAACCACTGTATTTAGACATAGGCACAGGTGGTGTAAGTATTAAACCATCAAGACATATTCTGGTCGCAATGCTATGCATGCCTCGTGTGGCAGTGAAGGGGTTATTGAGTAGCGTGCTAAGTATTTTGGTGTCTGATGATTTGTTCATCATACTGTATGTTGCGCCAAAGCAGTGCAAGCAGCTATAATATGCAAAAACTCCTGTTTCCAATACCACGCAAAACAAAACAAACTTTCAAACGTGACTTTTCTCAGAAGTGAACACATTCTCCTGGAGAAGTAGCTGTAAAACTGAATGAGGTGGTAGAAGCTCATGTAAACCATTCACTCTTGCAGGGATAGTGCCGCGAGTGCTTTCAGAAAACATCCTTTGCATACAAACTGCCTTTGTATGCATCTGTGAAACCCTCAAGTACTTGTTTCTGATTAAATATAGCCGTCAACTGATTTTAACAGGGACTCTATAAGGATTTTCACCAGTGTGCATTTTTTTAAAACTGCGTTACACATCAAGCCTGAATATGGCGTTATTTTACACACCTTGTGGTTTGGGTCCCTAATGAAAGCTGTAGTAATCGTATGCTCCTACTCCCGTACAGGTGGGTGTAAGTTGTTGTTTTTTGCCGCCTAACGACAGTAGATTGCACTGTGAGGTGCTCGGATGATAATCCAATTGCTACATATGTGTCCATTTTTTTTCCACTAATAGTTGTCTACAGATGGGGCAGTCAAGGTCCAAATAGCCGTCAAAAATAATTATCGCTGCTCAAAGCAGTAAATAATTAGGGAGAGACAGAGTGGCATGAGGGGGTGGGGGGCAAAGAGTAACATCGGGGTTGACATCAGCAGGTGCTGTAACTTGGTGAGGCAGAGTAACATGAAGGGTGCTGTAACATGGGCAGAGTGACATGAGGGGGTGCTGTAACATGGGCAGAGTGACATGAGGGGATGCTGTAACCTGGGCAGAGTGACATGAGGGTGCTGTAACATGGGGGCAGAGTGATATGAGGGGTGCTGTAACATGGGGGCAGAGTGATATGAGGGGTGCTGTAATACGGGGGGCAGAGTGATATGAGGGGTGCTGTAACATGGGGGCAGAGTGACATGAGGGGTGCTGTAACACGGGGGGCAGAGTGACATGAGGGGGTGATGTAACATGGGCAGAGTGACATGAGGGGGTGCTGTAACATGGGGGGCTGTGACATGAGGGGCAGAGTGACATGAGGGGTGCTGTAACACGGGCAGAGTGACATGAGGGGTGCTGTGACATGGGGGGCAGAGTGACATGAGGGGTGCTGTAACATGGGGGGCAGAGTGACATGAGGGGGTGCTGTAATGGAGGGGCAGTGACATGAGGGGTGCTGTGACATGGGCAGAGTGACATGAGGGGTGCTGTAATGGGGGAGTAGTGACATGAGGGGTGCTGTAATGGGGGAGTAGTGACATGAGAGGTGCTGTAATGGGGGAGTAGTGACATGAGGGGGTGCTGTTACATGGTGGGGCAGAGTGATATGAGGGGTGCTGTAACATGGGTTTGTGACATGAGGGGGTGCTGTAACATGGGGAGGCAGAGTGACATGAGGGGTGTTGTGACATGGGCAGAGTGACATGAGGGGTGTTGTAATGGGGGAGTAGTGACATGAGGGGGTGCTGTAATGGGGGAGTAGTGACATGAGGGGGTGCTGTAACATGGGTTTGTGACATGAGGGGGTGCTGTAACATGGGCAGAGTGACATAAGGTTGTGCTGTAATGGGGAAGTAGTGACATGAGGGGGTGCTGTAACATGGTGGGGCAGAGTGATATGAGGGGGTGCTGTAACATGGTGGGGCAGAGTGACATGAGGGGGTGCTGTAACATGGGTTTGTGACATGAGGGGTGCTGTAACATGGGCAAAGTGATATGAGGGATGCTGTAATGGGGGGATGTGTGTGGGGGGGGGGGCGCTGTACCTTACTTCACTGGGAGCAAAGGGACAGAAGTGTTTTGAAGGAGTTGAGCACCATACAGTAAATGGCCTTATTCAATAAGGAACAGCTAATTCACCGCGTTATCAGCACATCAGATTTGTATTAAATAAGTTAAATAAGTTAACAGGTTCCTTCAATCACAGGTCAATGGGTAGAATAGGAGATATTTGATATGGTGCACACATTTCCGGAGCTTGATAAGTAAAGCCCTTTATGATTTGAGATTATTGTTATTTTTGGTGTGGACATTTTACCCATCTCCTCACCTTTTTAAAAGAATATCATTTACATTTGCAAATTACAGAATATAATTATACATATCTAACCTCTATGGTTCCTTTGTCTTGGGGATAATAGATTTTAATCCAGTGAGCCCCAATAATGGCTTTGGTCTTCCTTGAGGAAAGTTTTTAGCATTTCTTTATATTACATTGTTCTTTTTCTGTGTGGTCAGAGTGGTCAAACAGTGATAGTCATTCCAGAAGATGGTGAAAGACCATTGATATCCACACAATCCCTTACCTGCTGACACAAAGCAACAGGAACTAACCATACAACCGGGGGTATAAAACCAATGTGATGAATAGGTTTACCGTTCCGGACACTACTTTACAAGTAATGATCTTGTTTTATAGTAAAACTATCCTTCCATTCAACATTTCCACCATGTGTATTCTTTTGCACTAAGAGAGATAATGAAGTATAGTGATCTAGTACAAGGGGGCATATTAATACCAATTCTCTTTATCCACTTGTAGGCATGTTACGGACCTCGAGGATTAAAAAGTTTTTTTTATAACCTAGTGGGGATTAGAGATGTTCAAAATTTTAGCTGAAGTTCACAAAGGAGGCCACGTTTTTCAAACTTCCTCCCCAAAAATTAGCCAAACATTGAAAGTTAATTTGCAGGTCACATAACCTTAAATTCACATCACATGACCCTTTATTTACTGCCAATGCATGCAAATTTAGGAAAAAGTTTGAGCGCTGAGATCTTTCGCAAAAAATTCAAAATGGACGGGAAATTCACAAAGCACATTTGAAGACATTCAACATCTGTAGTGAGGATCGTCAGCTTGTCTTACATTGTCCAATCTTTTCTTTTCAGGATCATCTTTTGTTACCAGCCACCAACAGAAATAAGACCACGAGGCCAAAAATGTCTATAATTCTACCATCAACGAATGTCAACGGTAAGTGCTAAGCCAACCTTTATATCTCATATGTTCCCATTCAGCTGGCAAGTGCAGCAGACGGTGGTGGTACAAACCTGGTCATGCAAAAATTGTGGCCTGCAATCTCTTCTATACATATTACATTAGTCCTGCATTACCAGTGCAGCAGTAAGTATAAATATACCGGTGCACACTGGCAAGTGTACTGTACCTTGTACACCGACAGATACAAAGGCATATCAAACCTTGAACTGACTATATTTAGTTTTATATGGAAGTGGCTTGATGCATGTTTTGCCATTTTGGTCGAAATATTTCTATTGTCTATTCTACTGTTAAACGTGAGCTTTTTAATATTTTACATAGCTTAGTCTGAAGCTTGTGTATAGTAATAGGGGGAATCATTTCTCTTCTGCCTTATGGTACATGTCCTAACCCACTTGTTCATGTTGCTGATTTGAACACCGCCCTTACATACACCACTAGACCAGGGGTGGCCAACTTCTGTCTTCAAGAGCCACCAAAAGGTCAAGGTTTAAGGATATCCCTGCTTCAGCATAGGTGGCTCAGTCAGAATGTGCTGAAGCAGGGATATCCCCAATACTTGGCCTGTTGGTGGCCCTTGAGGACTGCAGTTGGCCGCCCCTGCACTAAACTCTTTTTCTTTGTTTGCTTGCGGTGTTACATAAAAAACACAATTTAATGTTCTGCTTCTCCTTGTCTTCATTTCTTTTTTTTATCTGGGGGAGGGGGGGGTCTTTATAGCTTCTGCTTCTCCTTGTCTCTGCTTCATATTCCCCTTCACCAGTGAACGCACATGCTAAAATAGAAATGCCTAATACACACATAAAATGAGCAACAGTAAAACAAAAATACAGATGTCATATACCCTTAACCATTAGGCTGCGCTTATAGTGTCTGCGACGGCGCGGCAAAACAAATGTATTGCCGCCGTCGCGTGCGCTTATGGTAGAAGCGACACGATGGCTTGGTCGCGATCGCTGGAATTCAAGTCAATTAGATTTTTCCAGCGACCGCAGCGTGGCGTCGCCGGCACTATAAGCGCGGCCTTAGACTGCACTGTTGCACATAAGGATGGGCGGTCAATACTCTGTAATTAGATGCAGAACACAATATGGTTTCAAATGCTTCTTGTTTACTGTATGTATTTACATCAATTTCTTGATCACTCTCAAAATAACTAATATTATTGATGTTCTGTGCCAACATTACACCAGCTGTCTGTAGATCTATACTGAACCAATAGAAATGGTATATGCAATGTGGAAGTGTGATGTAGTAATCGACATCCTATGTGAAAACCTCTTTATGGTCGGTTGGTCCACCAGGTCTGATTATAGCCTAATACACTACGTTTGTGATATCTTTGTGCTCTTTTACATTCAGCAGTGCATTTCAGATCAGACACGGTCAAAGGACCTCTGATGTTTCATAACTTTAACTTTTGATCCACTGGAGATTTGTAAGTCTTTGGGAAAACACTCACCCAGCTGTATCTTGTAAATGACAGGTGTAAAATTAATGCTATATACATACATTAAAAAAAGCCACATGTTGGCTGGAGCTGAGCCAACATATATACAGGTGTGTGAGAGGAACGCATGGTGAATTCTCAACCTCTTTGAAGCTAGAAAGGGAAAGCAGGATGTGAAGGTTGCTGCAAGGTCATGTGTCTCATTCACAGGATTCGCAGATTCTCAGTATTGTAAATCTACAGATCTAGATTCAAGACCACAGCCATAACCAATGGCAATTTATTTGCTTGGGTTTCAGGCCACAAGTTGAGCCACATGCTTCAACAAGTCAGATTATCTTGATAAAACTTACTTTTTAGTATCATACATTTTGATAGGATGGGACTTATGAGGTTGTATATAAAGATTTGTGGTTCCAGTGGCTCTATCCTGCACATGGCCTTAGTAATGCGAGGTTATGTAACAGCTGGAGAGATGCAGGTTGAACCATACCATAGAACCCGAATTGTTTTAATGAGAGGAGCACCTCTACCTTCTAGTTGCCTTAATGTACAGTAGATGCTTTTGGAAAGCAAGATGCTATCCTGACATTGCTGGGATGAGGTCCCTCTCTGTGATATGTTGATCGACATCCAGCATAGCAGATTGCCATTGTTATACATGCTTTGTTATATTTTCTTGTTGTTCATATATGTCCAGTGGGCTACGTCTGCAAGGAGCTGCAGTGATATAGTATGTATAACAATAAAATCATACTTCCACATAGTACAGCCCATGTAGACTTTACTGTGCATAGTACAAGGTTACAAGCAAGATTGATCTGTTTTCTGAAAAGCTTGCATGCTGAGGTATAGGATGATAGAGAGAGCCATGGTCACTTAAAATATGCACTATATCATACCTTGTTATCTTCCTGTACCTAACATATTAATGCCCTAACTGCAAGGCTTCTATTGTGGCCGTATACTCTCAGGCAACTTGGATGCTACATCCCTATATGGATAATACCTGGCTCTACGCATCTGCTACAGTATATACCTACATACAGTAATCAGCATGTACCTGTATACCTGTAGTGGAGGAGGCTGCTCTACCCTGTGAAATACCAGATAGTAATGGAGATCGTTGGTGGACTTTCTTGTATCATGGCAGTCTTTTGCATGAAGCAGCCAGACTCCTTGACATAGGGATGTCTGTGTACCATGAGTTATAAAGTCCTCTCTTGTTGCGTCTTTATGAATTAGTGTATGAAAATGCATCAGTTTCTCTCATACATCACATTGTTGTATGAGGAGTTAGGGGCACTATGGGGATTAGTTACTTGGTAAATTACTGTTATTACATATGTAAGATATTGTACCTGTTATTTTGCTCTTTCTTGAAATCTCGAAGTCCACCAGGACTGAGGTGGCACTAACCGGAGAGATCAAATGTGTAAAATCTTTCATACATTTGACACTGGTGCTCATTGTCAATTCTTGCACTGCATCAAGGTGGGACTGCTGGCAGCTTTATATCCTCTGGAAAGTGAGGAAGCCAGAAGTAACACATTAAACCCAGTGGCATGTTAATAACCGGAGTCTTGACATTTGCAGCTTAAACACTGCTTGCTGTTTGGGTAAGTCTTGGGCGAACCTGTGTGAGAAGTTGTCTTGTGGGTGTCTTGTCTCTGTCCGGCTCCCTTCAACAAACCAATAAACAACACTTGGACTGGGAAATGTGTGGCCTGTAAAAAGGAGACGGAACACCTTCTTCTTGCAAAGCAGATGGTTTTTTTTTTATTGGTACAAAAAAGTGTGCTGAACCGGCACTCAAAAAAGTTAAATCAACAAGTAAATTTATGCAAAATGGGTTAATTTAAATCCAATAATAATACAAACACAGCATAATCAGAAAAAAAGTGAATAGAGACAACATTTCTACAGCGAATGGCGTTTCAGGGTCCCTGGCTCTTTCCTCAGGTTTTTTCTTATTGGTGAAACATCACAAACAGGATACGTGTTTTTTGCAAAACTGGAAACAAAAATGGAACCAGAGTTGAGGAAAAACATTACAATTAGAACCACGGGGATTCTGATGCGCTGTTGTCGCCACAGTTTTGCAGTTGAGAAACAGATAAGTAGAGTCCAAAGAGTATATCTTACAAAGATATATGAAAGGTCAGATTCTCGCATTTGGATGCTTCTTTTGTTCTTGTAGTGTAACAGGAAGAGGTAATAAATCAATAGCGTTCATATAGTTCCTATGCAATTTGCACACAAAAAAGACCTCCCCATCATGTTTTTTTTTTTTACATGAGACCTTTGACTGCAGCACCGCAGTGATTTAAATCTCAGATTACAGCTTTAGAAATTTCCTGGTGTCTGGCCGCAGCTTCTTTGTCGAGGGAACTTCTGTGTCACCTCAAAGAGAAATGTCATAGAAAAAAAGCGCAATTACAAGGTGCACCAAATAATATTTTGTTTTTAATGTCAAGTAATAAAAATATGTATATAAAATTAAGCACTACAAGCATTGATTAGGAAGCTGGATCTGCAAAACGTCCAAATGCAGCAAATGGGGGACTCCTCCACTGTCTGGTGTCGGTGTCTTCCTGTGCTGCTGGTCATTGATGGTCTTTAGGGAGCTCAATAAAAGCATTGTGGCCTCCAGCTGCACATTAGGTGCTCTTTACCTCCCAGTGACTGCGTTCCTTTGCGCTGATGATAGCCCGATGATGTCACTATGGGTGCCCGGATGGGGAATATGTATGTGTGTTTATGTAATTCATATTCTTGTAATCCAGGGGGAGCATATCGGCCGGAAGAGAATGGAAAAAAAACAACTACTAAGTGTAGATGGTACAGCAATATAGAGATAAAGCGATAACTTGGCTCTATGGATATCCTACTTAAAGGATTCCAATGGAAAACAGGCACTGGAATATGGTGAGGATATGTGGATATGGTGAGCTTCTCAATGTGCCAGTCGGTGTAGCAGATAGTAGCACACCTCCCTGCAGGGGGGATGCGTGCAGCCGGTCAGCCTTGCGGTGTGCTTTGTCGCACCGTCGCCTCCGTGACATCACTTCCCCAGGCTTCTTTCCGTGGCTCCAAAGTGCTCCGCGAACATAGGATTAATCCAACTGGCTCAGGAACTTCTCAACGCTTTTTACCAACCTTGTGGGGTCTCTGGCTTCGTCAGGAGTATATCTATAGTATAGCTATACTCCTGACGAAGTCTTCTAACCTACATATATTTCACTTAGTGATAGCCCCCCAATTAAGACCTCTGTAGATCTGCACTGACCGAGGAAAGGTGTTGACCTGTCATAAATCCAGTATATTGTAATTTTAAGACAAATGATAACCACATTCGCCTCTGAAGCACCAGCTTGATTAATATACTTATTATTTTCCACCATTTTCATTACACTCACACACTCAAACATCCAGCAATTTATGTCAGAGCTTTGATCTGTCCTATATCACTTTGCTGCGAAAACGAAACACTTCACAAATATAGAAGCAGTGAAAATGAATGACTAAGTATTAATATTGATGATAAGTATTGTCACTGGAGATTAAAACTTAACTACGGGATCAAAGCACCAGACAGGACAAAGCAGTTCAATAAAGAGTATTTATTGTGGTCGGAGCCAGCAAACACAGCACAAATCACAATCAGAGCTTAAACTCACCAAAACAGGGAATATGGGGGAATCCTAGCTACTTAGGTGCCAGGCGCCACTGCAAAGGCTTATCCGAGGTTTGCTTCCATCTCTCTGGTGTAATATACAGCTGAGCACTTTCAAATTCCCCACTCAAAAGACCTGCTCTCTGTTTCTCATGCAACACGAAGTCCTGCAGCAAAGAAGCACTTTTAAATCTCCCGCATGGTTAGGCTCCGAGCCTCGTTTTCCGGTGTCTCCGGGACAGCCTCGGAACACACCGCTTAATCCACCTCCACGACAGGATTATAATGAGACCTGGAACTCTGATCGTGTTTCCCTTACATAGGCTCCCCCCCTGCCATAGGAAATCATGGTAGACAGAGCCGCAAACAATGCTGCACGAGAATCAATGAGAACGCGAGGGCTCGTATGAATTGGCCAATCAGGGCTGGAGGTGGGGTGGAGGCAAGTTAAAGGGCAGGGAGGGAAATATGCATGAGCAAATGAAAGCAGCGCCTACCAGTGGAAGCTCAGCAACAGCTTCCCCGGCTGGCAGGATATCCCCAGCTCTGTTCAGCCCCGGAATGTCTGGAGGGATGGCCAAATAGTCTGCTTTTTGGGCGGATGGCCCCCTGTCCTGATCCCCGGCCACTGTACCTTTGTTCCCTGCACCTCTCCTCCCCGTCCAGTCCCAGCCAGTTCTCCGGACATGCAGGCTACACAAACAGTTTCTCAGCCCTGCATGTAAGGAGACCTTGGCCATGCTTTACAGTGTGCACAATCACATTTTTAATCTTAGGGACAGTTTAGAACACACAGGAAGAAAGAATTACAGGTACAGGATATGGAAAGGGCTACCGGGTATATTCAAACGGGGTAGGTCTGGGTCTGGTGGCCAGACAAGCCCCAGGGAAGGACGGGCAGGGGCCAGGGACCGGGCTTAAATTTATTGTGCTGAGCACTTTCCGTCACAAGTATTGTCACTGACTCTTCACTAATATTATCTTCAGAGGCATCTTGATTAACTATGAGCAGTGTTCGACAAACCTATACATTTGCTCGCCCCGGGCGAGTGGATTTAACCCCCGGGCGAGTAAATATTGGCCCAAGCAGCACACGTTTGGTACTAGGTGGCGAGTAGATTTTTTTGTGTGGCGAGTAGATTTTTTGGTGATTTGTCAACCACTGACTATGAGGAACAATGGACATTTAAGTGAAATGAAATAAAAAATAAAGTTTAAATCCTTGATGTTTAATAAAAAAAAAAAACACATTCCCAGTGTCCGATTTAACAGATATTTGCAGGTAGTTTTGCAATAGTTGTTTAATTGCTTGTCCTTTTCTCTCTTATGAAGTAATGGTTTTGCGGTCCACTAAAAATTGTGTAGTATTATTTCTAAGGTGAAATTAAAAACAAAATAGAACTAGAGTGCTAAATATGTTGAATATTACTAATTAATACTCTTATCATTACTCCATTTACTTTATTCTTACTGGCCTTAGCCCAAGATCAGATGGATCAGCTTCTCTCTTCTAAGGTTTTTGTTGAAGTTAAAGCTGGATG